>NC_142071.1:24385000-24675000 GCF_059756535.1 Pantherophis guttatus | reverse complement strand
TACTGACTTTTGTTATTCACGAGTGGCTCTGGTTGCTTGAATCCGACGGAAGTCGGCTGAACCTTTTCCTGATTATTTCTTCTAGATGCAAGTTGGGGTCTCATCGTCTCCCGCTCGGTTTCCTTGGTAAAGTTTCAAAGGTCTGAAGTTGAGGCAGAACAGTTTAAAAAAGGAAACCAGAGTGTTTGTTTCTGTAGAAAGTAAGGTTCTACATTTAGGCAAGAAAAACAAAATGCACAGGTACAGTATAGGTGGTACCTTGCTCAATAGTAGCAACTGTGAGTGGGATCTTGGAGTCCTAGTGGACAACCATTTAGATATGAGCCAGCCGTGTGCAGCAGCTGCCAAAAAAGCCAACACAGTTCTAGGCTGCATCAACAGAGGGATAGAATCAAGATCTCGTGAAGTGTTAATACCACTTTATAATGCCTTGGTAAGGCCACACTTGGAATACGGCATTCCGTTTTGGTTGCTACGATGTAAAAAAGATGTGGAGACTCTAGAAAGAGTGCAGAGAAGAGCAACAAAGATGATTTAGAGGCTAAAACATATGAAGAACAGTTGCAGGAACTCGGTATGTCTAGTTTAATGAAAAGAAGGACTAGGGGAGACATGATAGCAGTGTTCCAATATCTCAGAGGCTGCCACAAAGAAGAGGGAGTCAAGCTATTCTCCAGAGCACCTGAGGGCAGGACAAGAAACAATGGATGGAAACTAAGCAAGGAGAGAAGTAACCTAGAACTAAGAAGAAATTTCCTGACAGTGAGAACAATTAATTAGTGGAAGAACTTGCCTCCAGAAGTTGTGAATGTTCCAACACTGGAAGTTTTTAAGAAGATGTTGGGTAACCATTTGTCTGAAGTGGTGCAGGGTTTCCTGCCTAAGCAGGGGGTTGGACTAGAAGACCTCCAAGGTCCCTTCCAACTCTGTTATTCTATTCTATTCTATTCTATTCTATTCTATTCTATTCTATTCTATTCTATTCTATTCTATTCTATTCTATTCTACTCTACTCTACTCTACTCTACTCTACTCTACTCTACTCTACTCTACTCTACTCTACTCTACGACTTGCCTAAAGATTTTTAAAGACCTTTGCATTGTCCTAAGCCCCATATGCAAGCTACCATCCAAAGTTTCCCTTTTATGATGTAGCCCAAAATTGCTCCTGCGTTGGACTCCCACCATGTATGCAAGCGTGAGAGAACAACTCCTGTCTCTGTTCAAAACCTCTGCCTGTGTGATTTCGGAGGAGTACTGAGTAACTCAGGATTGTTTTGCTTTAGATTTTGAAGGAAAAGAAATCTAAAGTTAGCTGGAACTGATTTCCTAGTGTCATCTGCAAATAAAAGGCAGTGTGGTATAACATCTGGATACCTAAAAGATGCTGATCTGGCTGTATTTACATCTCTGGGTCCTTCTATTTTTCCTTGTTAATCAAGCTCTTCCCACAAGTGGAGTTAACAGAGGAACTTTTGAGTTTAACAGGAAATGTCCTGTTTTCCCCAATGATGCTTGGAGAATTACATGTATAACTTCCCTCCCTCTTTGGTCTTTTGCTTAGCAAAAAGTTAATTCTCCACACTAATCAGAGAAAGGATAAAATGTTCAGCTGGGAAGTAAGAGAACCTAATGGGCAGGTAATTAAGGAATTTGCCAGGGGGATTCGGAGATACGGTAGATGGAGGAATAAAGAGGAAGGAGGGAAGCGGGATGGAAATAGCTGCATTTATATATGCTCAGGGAGGATTAGAAGCGGAATTGCAAAAATTTGCATTCTGCTTTGATTCGGAAAGCCTCTACATACCTGAGCAGACTCCAGGCGTTCAATGGCATCGTTGACAGAGAAGAAAAAGAAAAACTGAAAAATTAAAGGCAGGAATGGGAAAGAGAAAGGGAAGGAGGAAAGGAAAGAAAAGGAAGAAAAGAGGGAGGAAAAGAAGAAAAGAGGGGGGAAAGGAAAGGAAATAGGGAGGGGAGGGGAGGGAAGGAAAGGAAGAAAAGAGGGAGGACAGGAAAGGAAGGGAAGGAAGAAAAGAAGGAGGAAAGGAAAGGAAAGAGGGAGGGGAGGAAAGGAAAGGAAAAAAGAGGGAGGAAAGGAAAGGAAGGGAAGGGAAGGAAGAAAAGAGGGGGAAAGGAAAGGAAGAAAAGAAGGAGGAAAGGAAAGAGGGAGGGGAGGAAAGGAAAGTAAAGTAAAGGAAGAAAAAAGGGATGAAAAGAAAGGAAGGAAAGGGGAGGAAAAGAAAGGATGGAAAGGAGAAGAAGAAAAGAGGGAGAAAGGAAAGGAAGAAAAGAGGGGGAAAGGAAAGGAAGAAAAGGAGGAAAGGAAAGAGGGAGGGGAGGGGAG
Source organism: Pantherophis guttatus (assembly GCF_059756535.1). NCBI lineage: Eukaryota > Metazoa > Chordata > Lepidosauria > Squamata > Colubridae > Pantherophis > Pantherophis guttatus. The sequence goes on along the minus strand of NC_142071.1, from coordinate 24,672,653 downwards.
GAAAGGAAAGGAAAGGAAGAAAAGAGTGAGGAAAAGGAAAAGAAGGAAAGGAAAGGAAAGGAAAGGAAAGGAAAGGAAAGGAAAGGAAAGGAAAGGAAAGGAAAAGAAAGATGCAGCACATTTCCATCTATTGAATCCTAAATCCCGCTGATCATCACTGCGCACTGAGCTGGTGTAACGGGGTCTCCTTCCACCCGGCACAATGGAAGGAGCAGCCAATTGAACTCTTCCCTGTTGCAATACCTGGGTTTAAGCTAGTATCATTTATTCATGGAGACTTCTGCATAGGTTGATTACTGAGCTTGCTGATATGCTCCCAGTGGCCAACAAGGCCCTGCTCAGCTGAATGCGTCTCTCCGATGGTTCAGGCCTATTCATTTATTCATCACAGTTGTACAACTCCCATCTCATCTAAGTGTCTCTAGGTGGCTTACTATACATGTGGTGAACAGCCTCTGGGGACATTTCTCTGTTAAGAGGAATCTCATCAGCCTCTTGCAATCCACCTCCACATTCGGAAACAGGTGTGTGTGTGTGTGTGTGTGTGTGTGTGTGTGTGTGTGTGTGTGTGTGTGTAGCGGGGTAGCCAGATACAAATTCTCTTGTTTATTCTCTGCTATTATAATTGGCTGATTAAGTCCCCTTTCTATTTGTGTTTTTTTTTTTTTTCTTCTTCTTCTTCCGACAATCAGATGGAGAGCTATAATATTCACTTGTATCTTGTAATTACCATTACTTACCTCCATGTAGATTTGGGATGAGCTTGGCCAAGGGGACAGATGGGAGACAGATGGGAGGACAGAACATGTAGGACTTTATATTCCCTGAAAATAAGACCCTGTCTTATATATATATTTTTGAACCCTGAAATAAGTGCTTGGCCTTATTGCCATGCGCTCAAAGGCCTGATTGGGCTTATTATCAGGGGATGTCTTATTTTGGGGAAAACAGGGTATATATAATAACAGAGTTGGAAAAGACCTTGGAGGCAGGGGTGGATTTATTGATTGATTGATTGGTTGGTTGGTTGGTTCGATTTATATGCTGCCCTTCTCCGGAGATTCAGGTTGGCTTACAATGCATTAAGCAATAGCCTTCATACTTTTGTATATATCTGCTAAGTAGGGCTTTTGGGCCTCCCTAAGTGGTGTTCTTTTTTATACAAAATCAGCTTATGGCCCCCACAAACCGGGTCCTCATTTTACCTACCTCGGAAGGATGGAAGGCTGAGTCAACCTTGAGCCTGGTGAGATTTGAACTTGCAGTAATTGCAGGCAGCTGGTGCTATTTAACAGCACTTTAGTCTGCTGCGCCACCAAGGCTCTACTTGGGTTCTACTTACCTTTACTACCGGTTCGCAACGGGGCTGCTCGAGAGTGTACATGCTCTTCTGCACATGCGCAGAAGCATTCTGATGACGTCGGGGTCGGTGACCAGAGCCTCCCGCCGGTTTTCCTACCGGTTCTATAGAACTGGTGTGAACCGTGGGCAACCCACCACTGCTTGGAGGTCTTATAGTCCCACTCCCTGCTATACCACTTCAGACAAATGGTTATCCAACATCTTCTTTAAAATTTCCAGTGTTGGAGTATTTACAACTTCTGGAGGCCAGTTGTTCCACTGATTAGTTGTTCTAACTATCAGGAAATTTCTCCTTAGTTCTAAGTTACTTCTCTCCTTGCTTAGTTTGCACCATTGCTTCTTGTCCTGCCTTTGGGCGATCTGGAGAATAAATGGACTCCCTCTTCTTTGTGGCAGCCTCTGAGATATTGGAACACTGTTATCAGGTCTCCCATAGTCCTTCTCTTCACTAGACTAACCATGCCCAGTTCCTGCAACCGTTCTTCATATGTTTTAGCCTCCAGTCCCCAATCATCTTTGTTCCTCTTCTCTGCACTCTTTCTAATGTCTCAACATCTTGTTTACATCATAGTGACCAAAACTTGATGCAGTCTTCTAAGCGTGACCTTACCAAGGCATGATAAAGTGGTATTAACACTTCACGTGTTCTTGATTCTATCCCTCTGTTTATGCAGCCTAGAACTGTGTTGGCTTTTTTTGGCAGCTGCTGCACACGGCTGCCTCCTATTTCAATGGTTGTCCACTAGGACTCCGAGAACAGTTACTACTACTGAGCAAGGTACCACCTATACGGTACCTGTGCATTTTGTTTTTCTTGCCTAGATGATCCATGATCCATATTCATGAAGCTGGGCCCAGAGGCAATGGGGTAGAAGAGGAAGCTGAAGGAGCTATGCAGGGTTGACAGCTGAGGACTCGAAGGAGGAGGCAGCCATCTTAAATCTGATAAAGGCAAATTACACCCGGAAAGTGTCAATGTCAGCACAACAGCCTTACAAGCCTAATTACCATAATGAAGTGAAAGAGTCCAATCAGCAATCTGGAGCTAATCTTTCATGTATTACAGGTCTCTCTTTTGTCGAGCTCCAGAACTAAATGTATTTTTAATGAAGATCTTCCTAGACTCAGCTGATAATTTCCTTCTTTCTAACAGGGAGGCCATTGGAATTCTTGCGAAGAGGGCCAGTTCTTCCACCTCTTTGTTCAAAAATACTTGTAATCTAGTTGGGTTTGGGATTCTTGTGGGAGATGCCTTGAGATGACATTGATGAGGGCAGGGGAAGGTTTTCTCCATTTTCCCAAGCCCAACTCTGATTTATAGCACTAACCCCTCCCCACCCCACAGTTCCTTTTCATTTAAGATACCCTTCCTCCACTTGAAGTCCACCCAGCTGGGAATTCTGGAAGATACAATCCCATTGTATCCCTCCTTCCTCCTCCTCCTCCTCCTCCTCCTCCTCCTCCTCCTCCTCCTCTTTATGAGCAAGGCAACAGTTGGGATTCAATCAAGAGCCTTGGTGGCACAGCAGACTAAAGTGCTGTTAAGTAGCACCAGCTGCCTGCAATTACTGCGAGTTCAAATCTCACCAGGCTCAAGGTTGACTCAGCCTTCCATCCTTTCGAGGTAGGTAAAATGAGGACCCGGATTGTGGGGGCAATAAGCTGACTTTGTATAAAAAAGAACACCGCTTGGGGGGGCCAAAAAGCCCTACTAAGCAGGTATATACAAAAGTATGAAGGCTATTGCTTAATGCATTGTAAGCCGCCCTGAGTCTCCGGAGAAGGGCGGCATATAAATCGAACCAATAAATAAAATAAATAAATAAGTCTTCTTAATAATTACCATCCAGCCCTGGCAGGGGATAATTAAGACCATTCTTGTTCACCAAATCTTACTCCTTGAAGGACACAACCACCTGCTGTACGTCAGGAATCCAAATATTTTGCACCTCCCCAAATCTCTCCGAAGGATCCTTAGAGATCCCGCAGCAGAGATGATCCCCAAGGGCAGGCTCGGAAGAAAAAAAATACGGAATCTTTCCCTTAAGCTTTCATGGGATACGCTCACCCTTTAATATTCAGGGTAAGATTTTTGTTTTTGCCGAGGGCTCTTTTGGGGAAAGTGTATCATAATCATCGTCATCATAATAAATACAATTAAGGCCTCCTCCGGGGAACAGTAAAAAAAAAAGAAGAAGAAGAAAAAGGAGATGTAATAATTGCACCTGCTTCAAATTCCACAGGCTCCCAGAGCTGTAGCTCTTTGGCCCTAGTTATTGCCAAATCCCTGGTCAGGAAACCTAGCAAAGGGGGAGGCAGATACGCCTGGTTGACCTCTTGACTGACAAGGTATTTTGTCCTGTCTTCCTGAACCACTGGTCTGCTTGAAAGTAATGGGCACGTGGAAAGGCGACTACGCCTCATTGCTCTTCACCTCAGTTGAGAGCGCAAGGCTATTCTAGAACATGTGAAGCACCCAGCTTGCTCAGATGGGGGAAGGCAGAGAAATGGCACATATGTTCGCATCCTCTCAACTCCTATTAAAAGCTTTGCAGAGATGGCGAAATTAATGAACGAACACCGTTTCAACTCCTACCCTCAAAACGACACTATAGGGCACTGCACACCAGAGCAACTAGATACAAGAACAGTTTTTTCCCCAAACGCCGTCACTCTGCTAAACAAATAATTCCCTCAACACTGTCAAACTATTCACTAAGTCTGCATTACTACTAATCTTCTCATCGTTCCTGTCACCCATCTCCTCCCACTTATGACTGCATGTCTGTAACCTTGTTGCTGGCATCCTTATGATTTATGTTGACTGTTTCCTAATATGATTTGATTGCTTATTTGTTCCCTATGACTATCATTAAGTGTTGTAACTTGATGAACGTATCTTTTCTTTTATGTACATTGAGTGCATATGCACCAAGACAAATTCCTTGTGTACCAATCACACTTGGCCAATAAAAAAAAAATTCTATTCTATTCTATTCTATTCTATTCTATTCTATTCTACTCTACTCTACTCTACTCTACTCTACTCTACTCTACTCTACTCTACTCTACTCCACTCCACTCCACTCCACTCCACTCCACTCCACTCCACTCCACTCCACTCCACTCCACTCCACTCCATTCCATTCCATTCCATTCCATTCCATTCCATTCCATTCTATTCTATTCTATTCTATTCTATTCCATTCCATTCCATTCCATTCCACTCCACTCCACTCCACTCCACTCCACTCTACTCTACTCTACTCTACTCCACTCCACTCCACTCCACTCCACTCCACTCCACTCCACTCCATTCCATTCCATTCCATTCCATTCCATTCCATTCCATTCCATTCTATTCTATTCTATTCTATTCTATTCTATTCTATTCTATTCTATTCCATTCCATTCCATTCCATTCCACTCCACTCCACTCCATATTCTATTCTATTCTATTCTATTCTATTCTATTCTATTCTATTCTATTCTATTCTATTCTATTCTATTCTATTCTATTCTAACTAATATTAGAACCAGCCAAGTTAATGATCAAATTCAAACTCACTGTGAGCTTAGTGGATGGCATACTCAGTAAGGTCTAGTGGTTAAGGTCTAGTGGCACTGCGCTAGAAAGCAGGGGGCCATGAGTTCAAGTCCTGCCCGGGGTGAAATTTACTTACTTTCGCTACCGGTTCACTCATGTGAATGCGCACCCCTCCTCCACGCATGTGCAGAGCCTTCTGTGCATGCGCAGAGGGTCAAAAATGGGATGTGATAAACATCCGGGCGGGTGGGCTGAGCCTCCCGCCACTGGCGTTACCAGTTTGCCCGAGCCGGATAGAACCTGCTCAATTTCACCACTGATCCTGCCTTATGTCAGCCCTGAAGCCATTTTGGAAATCTTCAGGGCTGCCACAGCAAGGCCGGTTGTAGCTGTAGGAACATAAGGGGGGAGATAGAGATAAACTGGGGGGAATTGTAGCCAAAATAACATTCTTTCCTGTGGGAGCCAAGGACGTCCCCACCAGGTGTTTGGAAGGCATGGCCCAAAGGCAGCTGAAGGAGGACTGTGACCTGATTGGACTATGTGATGGATGTGTCACCTGGAGGCAAGAACTTTGAGTTTTGATTTGGGTGGGGAAAACCCTGGGTCCTTCAGAGTCGGGTTTTCACCAGCTTTGCATTCCTAATGCAGCTGGCATTCCTAATAAATTCTTACTCTGAGGAAACTCCAGGCCTCAGAGTTTTGCTTTCGTTGGGTCTGTTACTTGGAAGCTTTCGTTGGGTCTGTTAGCCATGAAAGCTAGCTGGGTGACTTTGGACCAGTCTGTCAGGATTCCAAGTAACACCCCCAAACTCCGAGGCTAGAGTTTCCTCAAAGCTAATTTTTATTAGAGATGTCATATTGGCACATCTGGGAAAACCCAAACCTGAAAGCTTCTGGGTTTTCCTCACCCAAAAGAAAGTTCAAGTCCTTGCCTCTTCACCCACATGTCCATCACACAAACCAATCAGTTACCCTCCAGAACAGAAGATACCTCCTCATTTCTTCTCAGCACAGCTGCAGGGCATCACGGCCTTGACTTTCTAAAAAGAATTTTATTTTGACTACACATCCTCTTCGCTCTATACAATCCTCCCTCTCATTTTCCCACAGTAGAATTTGTGTCAGGTGTCAGGGTATGAAAGAGTTAACAGCTGTAAGCTGAGTTGTAAGCGGAGGCAGCCTTAGCCGGAAGCTGATGCAACAGAGTGAGGCAGCAAAATGGGCCAGAAGCTTCCTATATAAAGGAAGCCATTAGACAGCCGGCCTGAAGGCACAAAGGTAGAAAGATGGCTTCTAGGTCTGACACAGTCATTTTTTTTTTCCTCAGCCCAAGCCACCTCACAGAGTTGTTGTTGTTGTGGGACAAAATAGGAGGAGGAAGGCATATTGGATATGTTTGCTGTCTTGAGGTATTTGTAAAAAAAATAATAAAGGCAGGACTTGCCCAAAGTCCCAGAAAACTTTAAATATATATATATATCAAATGGAAAAGTAATGATGTGGGAGCTAACCGAAGCGATAAAAAGGCAGAAAAATGAAAAGCTTTGCAGAGAGGAAAATCATCAGCAGAGGAGCAAGTGTCAAGCGATTGGAAGTGAACTCCATCATGGGCTCTTTTTGCGTTCATTGGCATGAAGAGAAAACGGGACCTCGGGAACTACAGGTAGTCCTCCCCTTACGACCACAATTGAGCCCAACATTTATGTTGTTAAGTGAGAAATTTGTTAGGTGAGCTCAGTGGTGAAATTCAATTTTTTTTATTACCGGTTCTGTGGGCATGGCTTGGTGGGCATTTGTGGGCGTGGCAGGGGAAGGATACTGTAATATCTCCATTTCCTCCCCACTCCAGGGGAAAGGATACTGCAAAATCCCCATTTCCTCCCGATCAGCTGGGACTTGGGAGGCATAGAATAGATGGGCGGCGGGGCCAGTCAGAATTTTTACTACTGATTCTCCGAACTACTCAAAATTTCCGCTACCGGTTCTCCAGAACCTGTCAGAACCTGCTGAAATAGCATCCCTGTTTCGAAGCTTTTCTTGCTTTTTCAAGACTGATAATTTTTGAGGCTTTGATTTTAGGAGGACATGCGACGCCTCGAAAACATCTCTCTCTCTCTCTTTTTCCTCTCTGCCAAAGCTTTGGCAACCAAGGGCCTATCAGGAGGCCCTCGTGTGCAGAACATATCATGTGCAAAGCTTGAAAAGTGAAAGGTAAATTGGGGACAGAGTTCCTTTTTTCTCTTTCTCTCATTGGCTGCATCTTCGCAGATGCAGCTGGAGTCGAGATAATGCTTAGATTGGTGCCCGAACTGTGGGCCTTTTGTTTCTTGAAATCGCTGGCAACATAATTTGCGCTGGGTTGCTTGTTGAAGTATTTGGACAGGCGTTCGAACGCAGGCGCATTAATTTTATTGGAGGGATGGATTAGGCCATGCAATATGATATCAAACCTAGCCGTATACATTGGCTTTTTTACTAACCCCAAAAAGAAGAAGGGGAAAGAAAAAAGATTTAGAGACGGCGGAGTTGTTTTATATGGAGAGAAGAATGACAAACCACAACATTGGTATAATGCAGTTGCTTAGGTCAATGAAAAGCTGTTATGTTTTTATGCCCTCAGTTGTCAGGGATGTTATCGCGTTCAGGATTAAATTATTTCAAAACAATGAAACCGAGAGGACTTCATTTAGCAAGTGAGGCCATTAAGTAAATTCTGCAGTTTGCTTGGGAAGAATTTTAAAGACGCTTTGAGTTTTTGAGGTTCTCCTTTGATTGCCCCTGGGAAACAATAAACCCCAGCCTTGGGAGATTTCTCAAGATTGTCCCTCCTCGTGTCATTTATTTCATCCTTGCACAAAAAAAAGAAAGTGAAGATGGCATGGTCATCCCCCACCCCAACCCCTGTTTTTTTGTTTTTTTTTTTTTAAATTTGATTTATATGCCGCCCTTCTCCGGAGACTCTGGGCATTAAGCAATAGCCTTCATTAAGCAATAGCCTTCATCCTTTTGTATATGCATTAAGCAATAGCCTTCATCCTTTTGTATATTTATACAAAGTCATCTTATTGCCCCCACAAACTGGGTCCTCATTTCACCTACCTTAGAAAGGATGGAAGGCTGAGTCAACCTTGAGCCTGGTGAGATTCAAACTTGCAGTAATTGCAAGCAGCAGTTGTTAATAACAGGGTGCATTAAACCACTGTACTACCAAGGCTCTTTGTTTGATGGCTGGATGCAAACGATTGACTTCTGTCAGATTTCCATTTTACCATTTAGCCTTCAATAAACGGCCTTGAGGGGAAAAAAAAATAATTAGTGACTGCTTAAAGCGAGTTAGCCATTTGTGAAAGGAGGGGGGGGGGAATATCTATTATTGTGCTGGCTTTGAAAACCAGGATTCCATAGAGCTGTAAGGAACACCAAAAGAAATTTCTCCTTTTTTAAAAAATAAATAAATAAAATGAAATCAGATTATGAATCCAGGCAGTTCCAACAGCATTTGGGGACTGTTCGTAGCAAATCTTGGTAGCAGAGCCTTGGTAGTACAGTGGTCTAAGGCACCCTGTTATTAAGCTGGTTATTAAGACCAGATGCCTGCAATTACTGCAGGTTCGAATCTCGCCAAGGCTCAAGGTTGACTCAGCCTTCCATCCTTTCTAAGGTAGGTAAATTGAGGACCCAGATTGTGGGGGCAATAAGCTGACTTTGTATAAATATACAAAAGGATGAAGGCTATTGCTTAGCGCATTGTAAGCCGCCCTGAGTCTCCGGAGAAGGGCGGCATATAAATCAAATTAAAAAAAAAAAATCTGAGAAGGTGACATTTGTCTTGGGTTTTTCTTTATGCCGATTTTTGACAGCGACAGTAGAAATGTGACATAGACATAGAGAAACAGAGTTGGAAGGGACCTTCGAGGTCATCAGGTCCAACCCCCTGCTCGAGCAAGAGAGTCTTTATCGTTTCAGACTAATGGCTGTCCGGTCTCTTCTTGAAAGCTTCTGGTGATGGGGAACCCACAACTTCTGGAGGCAAGTTGTTTCACTGATTAATTGTTCTAACTGTCAGCGAATTTCTCCTTAGTTCTAAATTGCTTCTCTCCTTGATTAGTTTCCACCCATTGCTTCTTGTCCTGCCTTCAGGTGCTTTGGAGAATAGCTTGACTCCCTCTTCTTTGTGGCAACCCCTGAGATACTGGAACACTGCTATCATGTCTCCCCTAGTCCTTCTTTTCATTAAACTAGACATACCCAGTTCTTGCAACCGTTCTTCTTATGTTTTATCCTCCAGTCCCCTAATCATCTTTGTTGCTCTTCTCTGCACTCTTTCTAGAGTCTCCACATCTTTTTTTACACCGTGGCAATCTTATATTCACTTACTCCAGCTTAGGTTTCACTGAATTTGATATGGAATTACTGCTCAAGTTTCCGGAAAAGCCTGTACAGGAACAATGGAAGAAACAGCATAGTATCTTTCTCGTGAATTCAAGCCTACTGCGAAAGCCTAAAATTAGCATTAAAGTGACCTCTGGCAATTTTCCTGCCAATCCGGCCCCTTGATTGGCACTGAATCGGTTGCGATGAAGCCCTCCTCCACTTCCCTGATTAAGCCATCAGGGAGGGAAAAAAAAAATAATCGCACACATTACATTCTACTTAATGCACCTTTCAGTTTAATCCGTAGCCACAATTAATCTTCATTTCTGGCACTGATGTTTGCAAATAACCTCCTCTCCACCCCAAAAAAAAGAGGGCACAAGACTATTCACCCGGATAGTAAATATAAGTGGCTCAGTTTATTTTCTTTCTTTGAAGTTGGCCTACTCTACCTGTGGGTGGAAGGAGGACGGGGAGGCAAACAGAAAGTAGGGCTCACCAGGTCCCTGATTTTAAGTTCATCCTTTACATGGAATTCCATGTAAAAAAAAACCCTCCCTTTCTCAACGGTCTAATCTCATTACATCTGCCCTGTGTGAATGAGATTTTTATCTTCTAAAAATGGGCCTCTTGTCTATGGGGGTGGCTTCATCATACTCACTTAAAATATTATGAAGGGGGAAAGTTGGGATTAAAAAGTAACCCTGTGCTGCATAGCAACAGCATTTAGACCTATATACCGCTTCACAGTGCTTTACAGCCCTCTCTAAGCGGTTTACAGAGTCAGCCTTTTTTTAAATCCCCATTTGAACCGATCAAGATCGAACTCCTGGCAGTGGGTAGAATTAGCCTGCAATACTGCATTCTAAGCCCTACTAAGCAGATATATACAAAAGTATGAAGGCTATTGCTTAGCGCATTGTAAGCTGCCCTGAGTCTCCGGAAAAGGGTGGCATATAAATCGAACCAATAAATAAATAAATAAATAAATAAATAAATAAATAAATAAATAAATAAATAAATAAATAAATAAATAAATAAATAAATAAATAAATAAATAAATAAACACACACTGAGGAAGGAAGGAAGGAAGGAAGGAAGGAAGGAAGGAAGGAAGGAAGGAAGGAAGGAAGGAAGGAAGGAAGGAAAAAAAATAGCAATAACACTTAGACTTATATACCGCTTCACAGTGCTTTGCAGCCCTCTCTAAGCAGTTTACAGAATCAGTGTATTTCCCCCAACAATCTAGATAGTCATTTTACTGAGTGGTGAAATTCAATTTCTTTTACTACCGGTTCTGTGGGCGTGGCTTTGTGGGCATGGTGTAGCTTTATGGGCGTGCTTTGTGGGCATGGCAGGGGAAGGATACTGCAAAATCTCCATTCCCACCCCACTCTGGGACCAGCCAGAGGTAGTATTTTCCGGTTCTCCGAACTACTCAAAATTTCCACTACCGGTTCTCCGAACTACTCAAAATTTCTGCTACCGGTTGTCCAGAACCTGTCAGAACCTGCTGGATTTTACCCCTGATTTTACTGACCTCAGAAGGCTGGAAGGCTGAGTCAACCTTGAGCCGGTGAGACTCGAACTGCTGGCACTGGGCAGAGTTAGTCTGCAATACTGAATTCTATTCTGCTGAACTATCACGTTTCATGCTGTACAAATCATGAATAATGAAAATTCCATGATTGTATTTACACAAAATTGGGAAAAAATGAAGAGATCCCTATGGATGAGAATGTGATTAGGAAAATATTAGAATGTGCAGAAATGAATAGATTAACACTTGAAATTAAAGAGAAGAAACAATTTGATTATTATAGCATATGGGAATGAGTTTATCAATGGTTAGAGAATAAATATGAAAAGTGGAAAAAAGCAGAGGAGAGTGAAATAGGGAAAATGTTTTAATAAAGTTAAATACATTAAGAAGAGGACTGTTTTAGTATTAGGTATGGTATATTATTAAGAGACCAGCTGCCTGCAATTACTGCAGGTTCGAATCTCGCCAAGGCTCAAGGTTGACTCAGCCTTCCATCCTTTCTAAGGTAGGTAAATTGAGGACCCAGTTGTGGGGGCAATAAGCTAACTTTGTATAAATATACAAAAGGATGAAGGCTATTGCTGAGCACATTGTAAGCCGCCCTGAGTCTCCGGAGAAGGGCGGCATATAAATCAAATTTATACATATATATATATATATATATATATATATATATATATATATATATATATATATATATATATATATATATATATATATATATATATATATATATATATATATTACTATTAGTAAAATGTTTAAAGGAAGATGATGTTTGAATAAGAAAAAAAACAAAATTGGATTTAAAAAAAAAAGAAAATTTCACAAAACAAAGACAAAACACAGGCAAGGAAAGAAGCACTCTATGGTTCCCATTCATTCACTCACTCATTAAAGTGAAACGGACAGATCAGTGGTGGGTTTCAAAATTTTTTACTACCGGTTCTGTGGGTATGGCTTGGTGGGCATGGCATGGCTTGGTGGGCGTGGAAAGGGAAGAATACTGTAAAATCTCTGTTCCCACCCCACTCCAGGGGAAGGATAATGCAAAATCCCCATTTCTTCCCAATCAGCTGGGACTTGGGAGGCAGAAAATAGATGGGGGCGGGGCCAGTCAGAATTTTTACTATCGGTTCTCCGAACTACTCAAAATTTCCGCTACTGGTTCTCCAGAACTGGTCAGAACCTGCTGAAACCCACCTCTGGGACAGATGTCTTGGGAAGTTTTGCTCTTCATTCTGGATGTCACATTGTTCATATTTTTTCTACCTCTTCTGTGTATTGAAGTGTTTACTTCTTTTCCTGGCATCTTTGCCTCACTTTTGAACTTCAACGCAAGTCTCTCTCTGAACACAGAAACCGACTTGGATAGAGGTGCATCTGAAACAGGGCTCGAACAAACCCAGTGTTCAAAATCAGTTCATTGGGAGTCAAGATTATGCCTTTTTGGGGTCCTTAACTCTTTTGGAATTTGGACATTGTGGAAATCTTTCTACCGTTCTGTTGATACAGAATGCGGCTTTCTTTAGTTCACAGGGATTTTGAATACAAAATGACAGTAAGATGTAATTAGGGGAAACATAGTTGAATCAAATAAATTAAAATGTGTGCCTATGCCAAGATTACCAAAGGATGCGGTGGCTCAATGGCTAAGACGCTGAGCTTGTCGATCGAAAGGTTGGTAGTTCAACGGTTCAAATCCCTAGTGCCGCGTAACAGGGTGAGCTACCATTACTTGTCCCAACTTCTCCCAACCTAGCAGTTTGAAAGCACATAAAAAATGCAAGTAGAAAAATAGGGACCACCTTTGGTGGGAAGATAACAGCATTCTGTGCGTCTTTGGCATTTAGTCATGCCGGCCGCATGACCACGGTGACGTCTTCGGACAGCGCTGGCTCTTTGACTTTGAAACGGAGGTGAGCACCGCCCCCTAGAGTCGGGAATGACTAGCACATATGTGCGAGGGGAACCTTTACCTTTGCCTTATGCCAAGATTACCCATTGCAAGAAGCATAAATAAGAAATTGGTGATCCTTGGGCCTTAAATAAAGTCAAAGGCAACTCACTAGAGAGCTGTCTTATGCTAGCAAGGGACAACAATTATCAGGGGCCAATCCAAGCCACCTCCTGGCAAGAAGTCCTCATGGTGCACCTGATACCATTTTTGTACATGATCTTCTTTATATGAAGGTAATAGTAAAGAGGTTATGGGTCTACTTAAGAGTATGGAACAGTCTCTTTTCTAAGATGTTCATGAGAAGGTTCTTCAAGGCTTTAGTTGTGGTTGTTGGAGACTCCTATGGATGTTTGATGGAATGGAGTAAAATGGATTGGAGCTTACATTCTAGTATAGGGCAAAATCTGAGGAATGGTACCAGGGCTGTATAGATCCCTCAACATGAAACATTGCTTATGGACAAAGATCTTTTCCAAAGAATTGTGAAGCAACTGCAACCCTTTAAAGGCTAGAAATCAAAGGTCTACTGTGCTTTGGACACAGAATGTGGGTGAATTAGAAGCTGCTCAGAAGAATCCATGAAATAAATCAGAGTGACCCAGAACTTTCAGATCTCCTCGGTTTTTTCTACAGATATAAATCAAAGACCTGGTGTTTCATCTTCAGCTGGACTTCAGTTGGACTCTCTCAAAGGTCTGCTGGGCAATTATTTATTTAGGATTTTGTGCTGCTGTAAATAATACCCAAATTTTGCACTGAGAATTATTCTAAATTAGAACACTTGGTGAAACGTGTAAGCCATTATAGTTATTGCAATTCCTCTCTCTATCTACTGGAGATAGTTTGATTAGGTTAGGTGACAATTCCTGAATGTGCTCATTGTCCCCCCCCCCAATCACTATTAATGTATCTCTTCACATATTGAGTTACAAAACAGTTATGTATGGGTCAATGGAGGACATATGAGCCATGGAGGTGCAGTCGTTAGAATGCAGTACTGCAGGCTACTTCTGCTGCCTGCCGGCTGCCTGCAGTTTGAATCTCACCAGACTCAAGGTTGACTCAGCCTTCCATCCTTCCAAGGTGGGTAAAATGAGGACCCAGGTTGTTGGGGACAAGATGCTGACTCTGTAAAGAGGCTGTAAAGCACTGTAAAGCGGTATATAAGTCTAAGTGCTATTGCTATTTCTTTTGTGATGAGTGGTTTTGTAACTAGCTGGACGCCCGTGCTTCGCTACGAAACTATGTGATTGGGAGTGATAAATTGACATTTACAGCCTGATCTACCTTACTTAATGTAGAATGTGTAATTCCGTAGCATCAGAGCATGTTAATATAAGGCAATTGGCAGTTGGAACAGAGGGGGAGGGGAAGTAGAATGTCCCAGCCCGCAGGCCGGATAAGTCACGCACTGGCCATGCCCATGCCCAGTTTAGCAAAGGGGTAGCATTAGAGAATGTTAATATAAGGCAACTGGCAGTTGGGACAGAGTTCCTTTCAGGTGGGGAGGGTGAGTAGAATGTCTAACTGATTAGCATCAGAGCATGTTAATATACTGTATATGAATATACTGTATATGAAATACTAATGATCTGATGGTCATTTCGAAAAATCCTTTCTTAGCAAGCACCTAGAAGCCAAATGGAACATACATGCCAAATTTCAAGTTTGTAGGCTTTACAGTTCTGGAGATTTCGTGATGAGTGAGTGATATTTGGCTTTTATATAACTTTATTCTTCCTTTGGTCTTGAGCTTCCTATCCTGGAGATAGTAAGGTGACTTTATATCATGTCTATCACGACTGAGAAATCTCAAACTTTACTATTGTAAGATTGCTAGCAGCATTCTAAAATAGATACTTGGTAAGTTTGGGGCTGTATTCGCACGTATAAGTGTGCGAGTGAGAGAGACAGAAGGACTGACAGCTGTCTCTAATTGAACCATTCACCATTCCTATTATTGCTGCAGATTCTAAAAGAGAGTATTCGTTTGCACATCGCTTAAGCCATGGAGTATGGAAAGTTGACATCTTTGATGTCAAAACTCTCAAAAGTGACCTGACAATTGTGGAAATAGCTTTATTTCCTTTCAAATAAACTCCATTTACAGCGTGGACAGAGGTTTCGAGATCTGCTTTCAGTAGTGAAAGTGATCGTCAGTTTTCACACAGCCGTGATGACAGCGAAGCAGTCACCGAGAATCCAACTCTTCTAGGGATCTTCACAGCAGGAGGAGAAATAGCTGAGAGACGGCGACGCATCTGCTTCTCAGTAGGAGTCTCTGCCAGTGAGAATCCTGCTAATTAATGTCAAATTTACTTTGGCAAATAATACGTATTATCTCCTTCCACGGAAGGAAATGGTGCCAGTATCTCCGATAACTACCTCTTGAAGAGAAGATTCTGAAGGCAGAAATGTAGACTGAGGGTGTTAGAAATGTACATGCAAACACTTGGAAATGAGACAGTACTGGGCCCTTCTCTCTTCTTGATATAATTAGAAACCATTTCAGTAGACTTTTCAGAGGCCGAAAGAATTATTATCATTATTATTTTTAAATCACAACATTTTATTTGGACGGATATGATCTTATGTTTAATAATGTAGGAGAATGGATAGGCAGAACCTGAGGGAGGAGTCAAGACAGGAATCAGCATGGAGTCGTTACGTTCCCACAAATGGTCTAAATTCAACCCCTTTTGAATTCCATTAACTCTTACCTTGTTGCTGTTGTTGTTAGTTGCGAAGTTGTGTCCAACTCATTGTGAACCCCATGGACAACGTTCCTTCAGGCCTTACTGTCCTCTACCATCCTCTGGAGTCCATTTAAGCTCACGCCGACTGCTTCAGTGACTCCATTCAGCCACCTCGTTCTCTGCCGTCCCCTTCTTCTTTTGCCCTCAATCGTTCCCAGTATTAGGCTCTTCTCCATTGATTCCTTCCTTCTCATTAGGTGGCCAAAGCATTTGAGTTTCATCTTCAGGATCTGGCCTTCTAAAAAGCAGTCAGGGTTGATCTCTTCTAGGACTGACTGGTTGGATTGCCTTGCAGTCCAAGGGACTCGCAGGAGTCTTCTCCAGCACCAGAGTTCAAAGGCCACAATTCTTAGGTGCTCAGCCTTCCTTATGGTCCAACTTTCACAGCCACACATTGCAACTGGGAAAACCAAATTCTTACCTAGGGCCAGTTTATTGCCTCCTATTAGTTGACTTTTTTGTGTTTAGGTACGAGCAATAAATCAGCTTGATTGGAACATATCATGTGGTCCCAATTCTTCGTACCTGACAAATAATGTTTCATTTTCCTTGCATTGAAGAATTCCTGTTTCAGAAGTAAGGAGGTTCTGCCCAGTGTCTAATTGGACCCACCTGGTCTGTGAGTTTGAACAAGATCTCCCAAAAGTTCTTGTTGCTCCCAGTGACCGGTAAGATCCCACAGAGTTGGTCTCCTCCGGGTCCCGTCAATTAAACAATGCCGGCTGGCAGGGCTGTGGAGGAGGGCCTTCTCTGTGGCGGCCCAGCTCTCTGGAACCAGTTACCTCCTGAGATCCGGACCATCCCCACCCTATTGGCCTTCCGAAAAGCGGTGAAGACCTGGTTTTTCTGGCAGGCCTGGGGCCGTTGATCTCGCTGTTGCGATCTGGCGAGATCTGGCCATGAATGGTGTGAATGGGTTTTAATTGTTTTTAATGTTTTAATTTTTAATGTTTTTATATATGGTTTTTAAATGCATTGTAAGCCGCCTTGAGTCTTCGGAGAAAGGCGGCATACAAGTTGAACAAACAAACAAATAAATAAATAACTGGCACTGAGAGTGAAGACTTCTAGGGCTCTACGTGAGGTCCCTGTTTGCATTTGAAATAGTGCTTCATCCACCAATACCTTGATCAATCGATTAATTGCGTAAAGCTATATGGTTGTTATCTTGTAATCAAGAAACATAGAATCATGCTCATAAAACCAGTAGAAAAATAATAAAGATCAATTCATTCATTCATTCATTCATTCATTCAATCAATCAATCAATCATTCTGTTTGGGATATGGGCCAGTGCGGGGTTTCCAAATTTTTTACTACCGGTTCTGTGGGTGTGGCTTGGTGGGTGTGGCATGGCTTGGTGGGCGTGGCTTGGTGGGCATGGCAGGGGAAGGATACTGTAAAATCTCCATTCCCACCCCACTCCGGGGGAAGGTTACTGCAAAATTCCCATTTCCTCCCAATCAGTTGGGACTCAGAAGGCAGAGAATAGATGGGGGCGGGGCCAGTCAGAATTTTTACTACCGGTTCTCCAAAATACTCAAAATTTCTGCTACCGGTTCTCCAGAACTGGTCAGAACCTGCTGAAACCCACCTCTGATATGGGCCTTATTCAGTGGAATTGAGGGAGTCTCCATTTGTAATTCCATTGCTCTGATTTGCATCTTCTGGCCCCAATTACATCCTGCTTAATCTCACCAGAGATTGTGTCAGCTCCACTTTTCATGTTATTTTTTTTATTACACGCTCATTTTATTTCCTACTCTAAAAGCATTGCTATTTTCTTTTTTAAAAAATATTTCCAATAGATAACTGCAATTTCCTTAGAAAATCATAGTGCATGCCGCCCCATTTGATTAGGCACCATACAATCCCCCAAATCTGTTTGAACAAAAGCCCATGGTGCATGAATGGTTTTGCCAAGGATTTGACCTTAGATAACTTCGCGGCAATTTTAAATTGGTGGGGTGAGAACAGCAGGCAATTAACCATTTCTAAAGCTCTGCTGGATTGCACTAGCCAGGGTGGTAAAGAGATTTTCTAGAAGGCCTATTTTGTCTATAAACAGCCTAGTGGAAGTTGAGTTCCAGGGGAGTTGATGGCCTTCACACCTGAGCTTATTTTAGAAGGTGGAAAGCACTTTAGATTCAAAAGATTGAATTTTATTTTATTTTTTTAAATTTTGTCAAGCATGACTCACCAATGATGGAAAGTCCATAGTGGAAACATTTAGCAAAAGGTCTAGTCATCAGCATTTTTCCACGATCCATTCTATTCTCAGAAAAACCTATAACTTTTCCTGAAAAAAAAACAACAAAACTTTTCTAGGAAAAAAGAAAAACTTTCCTGATCGCCAAGCACAGGGTTGGCTTTGTAAATTCAGATTCTACAACTGTTTGAGTTTACCTGTCTGCTGGTCTGCAAGACTAGACAAAAAACTTTTTTTTATATGTTTAAAAGGTAAAGGTTCCCCTCCTACATATGTGCTAGTTGTTCCCAACTCTAGGAGGCATTGCTCATCTCCGTTTCAAAGCCGAAGAGCCAGCGCTGTCCGAAGACGTCTCCGTAGTCATATGGCTGGCATGACTAAACTCCAAAGGCACACAGAACACTGTAACCTTCCCAACAAAAGTGGTCCCTATTTTTCTACTTGCATTTTTTACGTGCTTTCGAACTGCTAGGTTGGCAGAAGCTGGGAAAAGTAATGGGAGCTCACCTCATTACGCGGCGCTAGGGATTCGAACCGCTGAACTGCCGACCTTTCGATCAACAAGCTCAGCATCTTAGCCACTAATACTCCTTTGGTGAAAACGCTCAAATGTATAGGGCATGTGCGCAAGGCTTTTGCCTGAGTCACTCTCAATTTTTAGATTTTTTTTTTAGAAATGAATGTTCTTTCTTTCGATCACCCTATCCCTTGCATTTCCAAAGCAGGTGTCAGAATACAGCTGTTTAAGTTGGCATTTTGAATTACATCCAAGGTTTTCCTTCTGTAATCTTTTGCAGAGGTGTTATTGTTTGCTGTTTAAGTCCCCCCCTTTTTTTTCTAGAGATAGCTTGATTAGTTGCATCAATTTTAATTTCATTGTAGGAGAAGGACTGTTAATGCAGTCATATTATCAACATACATCATCCTTTTATGAGAACGGTGAGGCAGTCATTGTGTGCAATCATCATCGCTGGAGCTCGTAGAAGCTCTATGTCATACCGTGTTTTCCCGAAAATAAGACCCTGTCTTATATTTTTTTGAACCCCGATATAAGCACTTAGCCTTATTTTTGGGGAAAACAGGTCTTATTATTTTGGGGCATGTGGAGCAAGATTGGAGCTCCTCTTGCCATCTTACCTGATTTCCTCCAGGTCTCATCGGCCAGACAGTGTCGGCTGGCGGCCCCCAGGATGAGGGCGTTCTCTGTGGTCGCACCGACCCTCTGGAATGTTTACCCACTGGGCTCTGGACAGCCCCCGACCTCTGCACCTTCCGTGCTGACCTAAAGACATGGCTCTTTCAGCAAATTCCCTGATCTCCCGTGCATTTTAATTTGGGGGATTTGGGGTTTTTAAATCGGGTTTTAACATTTTAATTCTATTTATTGTTGGGTTGTTTTATTCTGTGAGACGCCCCGAGTCCCTCGGGAGAAGGGCAGCATATAGATATGACAATAAATAAATAAAATAAATTTCCAGCTCTGCATTTAAATGTTTTTGGGAGGGCTTATTTTTTGGGGGAGGCTTATTTTAGCGCATGTGCTCTAAAGCCTGACTGAGCTTATTATCAGGGGATGTCTTATTTTCGGGGAAACAGAGTATTTACCTTCTCCATCCAATAAATGTATGTCAGGATCATGGAACTGTGATGTCCCATATAATATACAACATTCTAAAAAAAAAAAAAAAAGCTAAAAAATTACAAGGGAAAACATTTTGTTACTCCTCTAAGAATATCTGTAATACAGTTAGTCTTCGACGTATGACTACAATTGAGTCCAGAATTTCTGCTGCTAAGCAAAGCATTTGTTGAGTGAATCAAAACCGATTTTACAACTCCTTTGCCACAGTTGCTAAGCAAATCATGGCAGCTGTTAAATGAACCCTGTGGTTGCCAAGCAAATCTGGCTCCCCCCCACCCCCGCATTGTCAGAAACCAGTTATTATTATTATTAATTTAATTTGTATACCGCCCTTCTCCCAAGGGGACTGTTCTGTCCTCGTACCACGCACACACCCAACCAGCCAGCCGAGGGTTAAATAAACTCTTCAAACACTCAACGTCAGTGATAAGGAACTTGGCAGCAACTCCATGGCTGCCTGCCAAGAATTTTTACTCCGATAACACAGACAAAAATACACACAGTTTGAATAGTCCAGTTTGTAATTAAATCCACAGCAAATAGGTGTTGTGTCCGAAAGTGCAAAGTGCCTCGCCAAAGATTAGCTTTGTCCGTCACAGAGTCCGAATAGCCACCACACTCCCTTTTATAGCCTGAGGGGTGTAGTCCAGTGACTCAGCTTAATCTCTGGCACGCCTCCTTTTCTGCTGCGCACGCTTGTCTCTCCAACGCTGGCGTGGGTCCAACCACAATGTTTCTTCGTCACTATCCGATGGCTCAGAAACACCTGGCTCCTGGCCAATCTCTTCTCCCTCAGGAGACACCTGAGGCATTGCCAGAGAGGAGGGTCCTGGAGAGGGAGGCCTGGCCGTCTCCTCTCCTTCATGTTCGGAGCCTTCTTCCTCCAATAAGATATGCTCGGAGGACGGAGCCACAACAGGGACTCAGGGCGGTGAACAGCCAAAATTAAAATACATACAATACAAAAGTTAAGGTAATTAAAAAAAGATTAAATCAATCGGCCTCCCATTTTAAAATCCCAAGTCTATAAAATTTAAAAATCCCATTAAAAACCCATTAGGCTAGGCTGGCTTGCTGGAATAAATAAGTCTTCAGGACCTTACGGAAGGTCCGGAGGTTCGGGATCAGTCGTATTCCAGGAGGTAGCTCATTCCACAGGGCGGGTGCCCCCACAGAGAAGGCTCTCCCCCTGGGGGCCGCCAGCCGACATTGCTTGACTGACGGCACCCCGAGGAGGCCCTCTCTGTGAGAGCGTATTGGCCGGGAAAATCACAAATGGCAATCGCATGACCCCAAGATGCTGCAAACATTATAAATACATACTAGTCAGGGGTACTGCTGGGAGTTTGCAGGGGTTTGGGAGAACCTCTAGCTAAGATTCTGTGCAGTTCGGAGAACCCCCAAATCCCACTCCTGGCTGGCCCCGCCCACCCACCCCTCCCAGGAGTCTCCACACGGCCCATTTTGGATGCAGGTAAGTGCAAGGCGTGTGCGGAGGCTCGGGGAGGGCAAAAAATGGGCCTACTGGAAGTTCAGGAAAGGCCGGAAACGGGCCCGTTTCTGGCCTCCAGAGGGCCTTTGGAGCCTGGGGAGGCTGTTTTCGCCCTCCTGGAGGTTCGAGGAAAGGCTCTGGAGCCCGGGGAGGGCAAAAATCCCCCCCCCCGCCACCATGGTGCAGGAGGCGGCTAGGTCACGCCCGCCCAGCAACCGGGCAGAGAACTTGCTAAAATTTTTGAAGCCCACCCTATTTGCCAAGCATCCAAATTTAGATTAGGTGACCATGGGAATCCTGCAACAGGTGTAAGCGTGAAGATGAATCTTGAGTCATCTGTTTTTTTTCCAGTCCTGTTCTAATCACAATCAGTTTGCTAAACGACCTATATATTCTGCATTAAGTTTCACCCTTTTTTTATATTAATGTATTTTTGCATTGTTTTTTCCTCCCCGTCATTACTACTCAAACTCATTTGCAAAGTTTATGAGAAGCATAGCGAGTTGATTGGCCACTATAGATTCTACTTGCCGGAGTTGAGTAATATTGCTCTGGCGCGAGCCACTAAATAGCCTTATTCACTTTGTTCCATGTTTTTCATTGGTTGTGAAAACCCATAAAATCTTATTTAAGAAATTCATTGCTGTTATAAATTGGCTTCCCTATTGATTTTTAGGCAGGCCTCCTTTTCCCCTGGCAGCTGTGTTTTCTGGTTTTTAAGTGCAAACTCAGCTCTGGGTTGCTTGCAGTCAGAAGACCAAACTGACTCGACTTCGCTTTGTATCATTTGTCTTGTTTTATTGTCTTGATTTGTGCTGTGTGCATTAAAACAAAACAAAACATCCTGTGGGCTATCTTAGATTTATAGCTCTTTTCCTTTCATTTTGCAAAATCAGAATAAAAATAACAAAGGGAGATAATTAAGGCATGCACACACAAGCAATGCTTGCAGGATTTTGAATGCAGGGTATGTTCATTGAACTCACGTCTGGCATTTTGTTGACTGAAATTCCTTTAGTTTCACCTGAAAATCAATTTGGTCTGGACTCTAGATTCAGCCAGTAGCCTGCCTGCCTTCCTCCCTCCCTCCCTCCCTTCCTTCCCTCCTTCCTTCCTTCCTTCCTTCCTTTTCTATTAACTCTATTTTTTCTGAACTTTTGGTCTTCCTTCCTTCCTTCCTTCCTTCTTTCCTTTCTTCCTTCCTTCCTCATACTCTATTCTTCCTTTCTTCCTTCCTTCCCTCCCTCCTTTTTCCTTCCTTCCTTCCTTCCTTCCTTCCTTCCTTCCTTCCTTCCTTCCTTCCTTCCTTCTCTATTAACTCTATTTTTTCTGAACTTTTGGTCTTTTTTTCTTTCTTTCTTTCTTTCTTTCTTTCTTTCTTTCTTTCTTTCTTTCTTTCTTTCTTTCTTTCTTTCTCCCTCCCTCCCTCCCTCCCTCCCTCCCTTCCTTCCTTCCTTCCTTTTCTATTAACTCTATTTTTTCTGAACTTTTGGTCTGTCTTTCTTCCTTCCTTCCTTCCTTCCTTCCTTCCTTCCTTCCTTCCTTCCTTCCTTCCTTCCTTCCTTCCTTATGTTCTAAAATATGTGCTGATGATGATTTTAAGTCTGCATTGATGGAGATGATCAGAATTCAATATAAAATCCATCTTGATAATGGGTTAGCCAAAAGAGATGGTAGGGGTGTGGCGTCCAAAGTTCGGACAGATTGTAGTTATATTGTGTATGTGTGTGTTTCCATTTTTTGTCACAAATAAGTCCTCACAACTAATCAAGACAAAACTGCATGAGGACGTATGCTTCCAGAACAATATGAGGTATAACTCTTAGCTAGAATTTCTTGATGGTTTTTCAAGTAGTGTATTAGCCATACAAGCATATCCTCACTCAAAAGTCCAGGCATCTTAACTTTGCATTGCAACATGTGGACGTCCTTAAGAATGGTGCATATTCCACACATTTTGTTCTAGAGTTCCTAAACTGGCCATCTGTGCTGAGTAAAGAATGGGGGAGGTGTGTAATCCCACTGCTAGATCATAGGCAGTGGTGGGATTCAAGTAATTTGACAACCGGTTCTCTGCCCTAATGATTTCTTCCAACAACCGGTTTAACAAACTGCTCAGAAAGTTAACAACCGGTTCTCCCGAAGTGGTGTGAACTGGTTGAATCCCACCACTGATCATAGGTCAGATTTAACTGTCAGCCCAACTGAATTCCATACATGAAATGAAAAGAGATGTCACTGTTGTGGTCCGCCACAACAGTGGTCTGCTGGCAGCAGATTCGGACAGTGAGGAGGTTGGGGAGGAACATGGGCAAGTCCTAGAGTCTAGGGAAGGCTCTGACGAGGGCTCTGCGTCGGAGGCAGAGAGTGAGCCAGGGCCGTCTGACAGTTATCAACTGCCTTCGGAGTCGGACATCAGTGAGGCAGATGAACAGCTGGAGCCTGTTCCCAGTGTGCATGCCCAAAGTTGCCAGACGAAAAGAACAGATAAAGAACAAGGGTCGACTTGGGAGTAAGGCCACAGGTGGACGATGAATGGCCCCTCCCAGAGGCAATAAAAGAGGAGTGAAAAGGAGTGGAGTTTGCAGGAGACAATTAGTTCACTTAATTGGTTCGTGACTCCTTGCCAAGTTTTGAAGATATCGGCCTGGCAGCTCCCAAGCATGATAAGGTCTGTGACTATAAATTCACCCTTGAAAGACTTTGCTGGATGTGAATGAGAAGAATTCACAGTAACTTAACAAAAAGAGTTTTTTTTTTTTTTTACTACCGGTTCTGTGGGCGTGGCTTGGTGGGTGTGGGCGTGGCTTGGTGGGCGCGGCAGGGGAAGGATATGGCAAAATCTCCATTCCCACCCCACTCCAGGGGAAGGATATTGCAAAATCTCCATTCCCATCCAACTCTGGGACCAGCCAGAGGTGGTGTTTGCCGGTTCTCCGAACTGCTCAAAATTTCCACTACCGGTTCTCCAGAACCTGTCAGAACCTGCTGGATTTCACCCCTGAGTCTGCTTCGTGGTTTGGGGAAGCCTGGCTCAGAATAGTCACCTTACTAACTAGAGGGGCCCTCTCTGGTGGGACCAAGAAGGCCTTCTCTGTGGTGGCTCCCTTCCTATGGAAAATCATACCTGTAGACATAAGATTGGCCTCCATCATGGCACTCTTCCAAAAGGCCCTGAAGATGTGGTTTTGCCAGCCAGCCCGGGGACTTCAGGGTGAAATTTATTTATTTATTTATTTATTTATTTATTTATTTATTTATTTATTTATTTATTTATTTATTTATTTATTTATTTATTTATTCATTCATTCATTCATTCATTCATTCATTCATTCATTCATTCGATTTATATGCCGCCCTTCTCCAGAGACTCAGGGCGGCTTACAATGCGTTAAGCAATAGTCTTCATACTTTTGTATATACCTGCTTAGTAGGGCTTTTTGCCCCCCACCCCACCACCACCAAGCGGTGTTCTTTTTTTATACAAAGTCAGTTTATTGCCCCCACAAACCGGGTCCTCATTTTACCTACCTCGGAAGGATGGAAGGCTGAGTCAACCTTGAGAAATGGATCTTGTCAAGTAATTTGTTCGATTGTCATCACCAGCAGTGACGAGGGTTCATTGGTTTTTGTTTTTTTTTTTCATATTTGGGGTTTTATTTCTGTACGAGTCAGTTGGGTGGCCATAGCCGTTTTCTTCACAAACAAATCAAAGAAATATTGATTAACCTCAGGCTGTAAAACCTCCAGATTTGAAGCTAATGTTGATTTAGTTGCTTTACTATGATTTAACTTTAGTATGATTATTATTCCCTACATGTTAGAAACCCTTCCAATATCAAACTTATCAATTTGGCATCAGATTCTGGCTTAAATATGGTTGCAAGGCTTTAGACTGAGTGAAATTGCGGCAGAAGGTTGAATCCTGGCATTTTTCCTGTTTCTTCAATTTCTTGAAACAAACTCCAGAATAAGATGCCTGTATTTGATGATTTATCAGCTGAGCAGCTGGGGAGTAATTAATATTGCTTAAAAAAACACTTTTAATTTTCAGGTATTATTACCTTCAGCTTTTTTCTTTTTCTTTTGTGTTTTGATTTTTTCCCCCCTCCAGGCTGACTTACTTTAATCCCACAATTTTTGTTCTACATATTTTAACTTTTATGTTATCACTTTAATTATGCAGTCTTTTGGAGCTTTCAGAATAGCTAATGAAAGTTATTTACTTTCATTAATGATAGTTTCTGTTCATTTCTCTGTTTCTCAGAAAAGAAGCCCGTTACGGGAAATTTTGCAAGATTGGGTGGAAATCCAAAGGAGTGTAAGACAAGGAGAAATAGGGAGGGAACTGAAAAGAATAAAAGGTATTTCAGAGAAAGTACTTACTCAGAGATAAAAGCTATGACATGGTGACAATACTCGAGGAAAAATAATATGAGCAGAGGGACGGAAAAAAGAGAAAGGAAAAATGTTCATTTGTGGGAAAAGAAGCATTGTCATGCACATTAGATTACTGACACAGAAATAAAAGTGCATTTCATACTCCCAACTTGAAAATCTTTCATGTTGAGCAACTCCTATTGATTTTCACTGAATTAATATCAAATGAACATACTTAATGTTCAGAGCTGTAGGTTAATTTATGAATTACATATCGTTTGTAAGTGAAAAGCCTCTCTGAAAATAACCTTAGTGGCGCTAGCAATATTTACAGATTAACAGAGTTGGAAGGGACCTTGTAATTTAATTTAATTTAATTAATTCAATTTATATGCCGCCCTCCCTCCGAAGACTCAGGGCGGCTCACAATACATTCTAAAAAATCATTATAAAACATTTAAAAATTAAAAACATTAAAAAGTCATTCACGCCATTCATGGCCGGATCTCGCCAGATCACAAGAGCGAGATCAACGGCCCCAGGCCTGCCGGAAAAGCCAGGTCTTCACCGCTTTTGGAAGGCCAATAGGGTGGGGATGGTCCGGATCTCAGGAGGTAACTGGTTCCAGAGAGCTGGGGCAGCCACAGAGAAGGTCCTCCCCCGTGGGCCCGCCAGCCAGCTGGCATTGTTTAGCTGATGGGACCTGGAGGAGACCAACTCTGTGGGATCTTACCGGTCGCTGGGAGCTATGTGGTAGAATGTATGTCATCTAGTCCACACCATTGCCCAAGCAGAAGATCCTACATCATTTCTGATAAATGGCAGTCCAGTCTCTTCTTGAAAGCCTCCAGTGATGAAGCTCCAACGACTTCTGAAGGCAACTTCTGTTCCATTGGTTGATTGCTCTCACTGTCAGAAAATTTATCCTTACTTCCAGGTTGAATCTCTCCTTGTTCAGTTTCCATCCATTGTTCCTTGTCTGGCTTTCAAGTGTTTTGGAAAATAGCTTGACCCCCTCCTCTCTGTGGCAGCCCCTCAAATATTGGAAGACTGCTATCCTGTCTCCCCTGGTCCTTCTCTTCACTAGACTAGCCACGCCCAGTTCCTGCAACCGTTCATCGTATGTTTTAGCCTCCAGTTCCCTAATCCTCTTGGTTGCTCTTCTCTGCACTCTTTCTAGAGTCTCCACATCTTTTTTATAGTATGGTGACCAAAACTGGGTGCAGTACTCTAGGTGTGGTCTTACTAAGGCTTTATAGAGTAGTATTAGTACCTCACTTAATCTTGATTGTATCCCTCTGTTAATGCAATTTAGGATTGCGTTGGCATTTTTGGCTGCCACCGCACATTCTTGGCTCATATTTAACTGGTTGTCCACTAAGACTCCAAGATCCCTCTCACTGTCACTGCTATTAAGCCTGGTTTCACCCAGTCTATATGTGTACTTTTGGTTTTTCTTGCCTAAGTGTAAGACTTGACTTTTCTCTACATTGAATTTCATTTTGTTAGATAGGGCCCAGTGTTCAAGTCTGTCAAGATCCATCTGGATCTTGAGCTTATCATCTAGGGTGTTGGCTATTCATATAGAAATGCGTGGGGAATACAGTCCAATTAATTAAATTAACTTTTGGGATGGAATTCATCTTAAAGAAAGCAGATGAGATATGAAAAACATGCCATTATGGTGTTGGCATTATGTCGGTCTCCAAAAACCAAGAAAGAAAAATTAAGATGCTTCTAAGCAGTGTCCTCAACTATTTCCTCCCTCCCTCTTTCTCTCTGTCCCTCCTCTTTCTTTCTTTCTTTCTTTTTCCTTTTTTCTTTCTTCCTCCCTCCCTCCCTCTCTCTTTATTTATTTATTTCTTCCCTCCCTCTTTCTCTCTGTCCCTCCTCTTTCTTTCTTTCTTTCTTTCTTTCTTTCTTTCTTTCTTTCTTTCTTTCTTTCTTTTTCTTTCTTTCTTTCTTTCTCTTTCTCTTTCTTTCTTCCTTTTTTCTTTCTTCCTCCCTCCCTCTCTCTTTATTTATTTATTTCCTCCCTCCCTCTTTCTCTCTCTCCCTCCTCTTTCTTTCTTTCTTTCTGATTTTCTTTCTTTCTGATTTTCTTTCTTTCTTTCTTCCCTCCCTCCCTATTTATTTATTTAATTTTTTCCTCCCTCCCTCTTTCTCTCTGTCCCTCCTCTTTCTTTCTTTCTTTCTTTCTTTCTTTCTTTCTTTCTTTCTTTCTTTCTTCCTTCCTTCCTTCCTTCCTTCCTTCCTCCTTTCCTCATACTCTATTCTTCCTTCCTTCCTTCCCTCCCTCCTTTTTCCTTCCTTCCTTCCTTCCTTCCTTCCTTCCTTCCTTCCTTCCTTCCTCCCTCCCTCCCTCCCTCCCTCCCTCTGTCCCTCCCTCTTTTCCTCATACTCTTTTCCTCTCTCTATTTAGAGAGAGAGAGAGAGAGAGGGAGGGAGGGGGAGAGAGAGATCTTCTTTGGCTGATCTCAGAAGAGAAGGTGACAGTCACACGTCTGTGGCTGCATTGACTAAGTCATTAAATCTGCACAAGAAATAAGAACAATGCTGCATAGGAGGGGGAAAAAATACGTTATACAAAATGTGTGGTTTTTTTCCCCATTGCATGTTTAGACGACACATTCAAAAGCAGGCAGAGCACTTGCTGGCATTCTTTTACACGCCTTTGTAGGAAGGATAAAGTTCTCCCTACCCACTCATCCCCTCCCAAAAAACAAACAAACCCAAACAGGCATACTATCTGAAGAATTCTACAAGGACCTCCAAAAAGCCGAGCAGATGAATGAGGTTTGTCGTGGAAGGGGAAGGAATAACTCTGCATATTTCTACCGCCACCTCTGCTTTCCTCTAAGTGAAATTCAAAGTTAATTTCAGAGGCCATCCTCTGGCACCTTCTAAGGACTTCCTTTCTTTGCTGATGTCTCAGAAGAAAGTCTGCTCCCCAAAGCAAACTTGAACGACAGACTCGCTTCTTCAATGACGCCATTCAAAAAGCCCAAACCAGCCCTCTCCATCCCTACAGAGGCCCTTTAAATATTAGCCAGCATCAGGGGTGGGCTCCTGGGGGTTTGGCAGGGTTCGGACGACCCTCTAGCCAAGGACCGCCGGGGTTTAGTGAACCCCCACATGTCACCCCTGGCTGGCCATACCTACCCCACCCCTCCCACCCCACCCTTCCCAGGAGTCTCCACGCGGCACGTTCATCATTCCAGGTAAGTGCAGGGGCCACGCGGAGGGTCTGGGAAGGCAAAAAACAGGCCTACTGGAAACAGGCCTGTTTCTGGCCTCCGGAGGGCCTCTGGACCCTGAAGGAAACTGTTTTCGCCCTCTTGGAGGCTCAAAAAAAAGCCTCCGGAGCCTGGGGAGGGCGAAAACTCCCCCCGGCATGGTGCAGGCGTCCGACTAGGCCACGCCCACCATGGCCACACCCTCCCAGCCACAGGGAAGTGAACCCGTTGCTAAAGGATCTGAAGCCCACTCCTGGCCAGCATATAATTGTGAGGAGTGCTGCTTTTGCAAGGCCAGACTCCTATCGGACTTCCTCCCACCAAACTGGGTGGGTGGGCTACGTTGGCCCACCCTCTGGTAGCCAAAAAAGGGATCCGGTGGCCTTCTACAACAGGTCACCTCCAAGTCTCTGTTGCAGTGAAGTGAGGCAGTTCGTACTTATTACCACAAAAAAAAAAAAAAATCATACGGCCCAGTGGCGTTGGGTGCTAATTAATTTTGTGAACTCGAGCGGGCGAATGGGGTAATTGCCCATGCTCTGTAGGTGAGTTGTTCCTCTCACCTTTTTCTCTGTTTACCCGCTTCCCCTTGTTTTATTTTAAGCCTTCAGACACTCTTTTTACGCAGAGAAGGGAACGAAAGACGCATTTCAAGCCCAGATCGGGGGGGGGGGAACAAGGAGCCTGGCGTATCAAAAGGCACTTTTGAATTCTAAAGCCAAACGCATCCTTGCTTGCAAATGCATAAGGAGGGAGGTACAGGAAGGTTAAGGACTCGCGTGGGTCCTAATACGGCAGTTTTTATCTCTTTGCACAACCAGGCTGTTAAGCAAATCTTTTAATTTGGAGTCCCTGTTTTGCAAAACAAAATGAGAAGAATGCTGATGGAGAGTTTTGTGGTTTTTTTCCCCACACTTTTCTTTTTCTTCGGTTGAGTTGCACGGCTTCCTGAGAATTTGCCACCACTGCTTCTTAAAGCTACAGTTTTACTATTGGTTATGGGGTTATGGTTAAGGATATTGGTGTTACCAACCAGCACAGGAAATGCACAAGGAAACGTTGCTGAGAGCAATGAATAAGAGTTATGCAAACTGGTTTATCAAAAGCTTACTTTATAATAGAAAAACAGTCTCATAGTCTTTAAACAAATTCCAAGTCTTTGCCAGTTAAATCAGTCCAGTAGTTACAGATATCTTCTTACCAAACAAACATTAGTTGGTTAGAATAACAAACTCACTCTGGTTCACAAACCACGATGGTAGCAGATCCATCAAACGATGATTAGCAGATAGCAACTCCTCTCAATGGTAGCATATCATACTCTGGTAGCATATCATATTAGCTTCATCATCAATGGCAGCATATCATAGCAGTTTCATCATCAAACTGAATACGTTACAATACCTTGCTTAAATACTCTCACAACCAGTCATTACCTAATTACAGCATGACTCAGCATTACAATGAATCAGCAAGGAAACCTTTAAAGTAACATAATACATTTACAGATTAAAGTCACAGAACACATATATTGCCTGGACAACTAGTTAGGCTCAAGCCATATCCTAACAGAATATTTGTTTCTTAGATTAATCTCTTGGCTTTCCTTAAGGAGTATCAGTAGCATTATTATTATTTTTTCTTAAGGATGAGATAGGTTGGGCTGAGAGACAATGAACCTAAACACCTCCTCCTCAGTAATTGACATCCAGGTGAGCAAAGATTCATCAAGATTAGCATTAGACCAACAGTTAAGAAGCAAATAATACCTCAATCAAGAAAGTACCAAATCAGACAAACAAACTAGCTGTCAGGGTTTCAAGTAACACCCCCAACGAAATAAACCTCTGAGGCTTGAGTTTCCTCAAAGTTACATTTTATTAGAGATGTTATATTGGAACATCTGGGAAAACCCGAATCTGAAAGTTTCCAGGTTTTCCCCACCCAAAGAAAAGTTGAAGTCCCTGCCCAACCACCACATGCCCAACCACCACATGTCCATCACATGGTCCAATTAAAGTACCGTCCCAACTGGAGATGCCTCCCAGTTCCATCTGTCCAGAGCTGTTTAGGGATGCGATAGTCTGGCATCCTACCACCTAACATAGGGTGGGTAAGCCTATGTTCTGTCCCCTGTCCCCACACAGACAAATGCAATATCACACATGCCTGCCAATAATTTATTATATAAATAGACCAGAATTCCTGGCAGACAAAAGTTCTGGCAGCTAACTGTAAAACACCTGCCCAGTCCAATTAGTACTCCCAAAAAGCAGGAGAGACCTTATCTGCAGTCCGTTTCCAAAGCGACAAATTATCCACAAGAGTTTAGTCCAAAATGTATCTGAGCCGAAGTGCAGGATTCACGATGTGACTCTTTAGAGTTTAAACTTTTGCCTGTCACAAAACCTGCCGAACAATCACGCCCCCTTTTATCCCTTGTGGGGCGTGGCTCAGTGACTCAGCTCAATCCCTGGCCCTCCCACGCCTCTTCCTTTGCTGCGCACACTTCTCCCTCTGACGCTGCCTGGGATCAAGCCAGGATTCATCATTATCACTCTCCATCAATGGGTGCTCCGAAATGCCTTCCTCCTGGCCCATCCCAGGCTGTTCCTCCTGGCCTTCAGATGGAACCTGAGGCATTGCCAGAGAGGAGGGTCCTGGAGAGGGAGGCCTTGTCAGTTCCTCCCCCTCACCTTCTGAATCCTCTTCCTCCATGAGGACAGGCTCGGGAGTCAGAGTCACAACAGCCTACCACCTACCCACCCTATATTAGCTGCTTCCAGTGTGCTGTAAGTACCCAGATGTGGAGTGGTCCTGGCACGTTAGAATTCAAGACGATGTTAAGGAATGGGGAACAGATGCAGATTTATCTCCAAATTCCCAGCCAGTGCAGACTAACTCATATTCATGAACATCAGTACGTCCATTTGGCACCTGAGCTTGGCAGTCTTTTTGCTTTGGATGAATTAAAAAATTGGCAGAAATTGTTCACCTGCTCGCCTGCGTCTTGATTTATCTTGGAAATGGTTCATCATTCACTTGACCAAAAGGTGGCCACAATTGGTAGCCCCAGTAAAGCACACACCTGCATTCATATCCACAGCAGGATAAACCATTTTAATTTCCTTTGATCGGTCCTCAAACACTTATCCTGGACTTACAAATATGAGGGCAATTTTTCAGAAAGAGTTCCTCCTGCACTGTTGTTGCTCTAATTGTCAAAGCTTTGAGCATCTAACAGGAAGGAACCTCAGCGGTGCATTGATGTCCCTTGTGGACGACAAACTGTCTAAAACAGTAGGGGAACCATAGTTAGCTTCCAACATCTCAGCAAAAGAGAAATCCCGTTTCTCCTCTTGCTATCTGCCACATTCCCAGTTCAAGATCCGATAGTTTTCTCCGATTTAAATGGCACGTGGGCTGTTTGAGATTATATCCGTATGGATTTGCTCCTAGAAACCACAAAATTTATTTATTTATTGGTTCGATTTATATGCCGCCCTTCTCCGGAGACTCAGGGCGGCTTACAATGCGTTAAGCAATAGCCTTCATACTTTTGTATATACCTGCTTAGTAGGGCTTTCGCCCTCCCCACCAAAGCGGTGTTCTTTTTTATACAAAGTCAGCTTATTGCCCCCACAATCCGGGTCCTCATTTTACCTACCTCGAAAGGATGGAAGGCTTGAGCCTGGTGAGATTTGAACTTGCAGTAATTGC
Source organism: Pantherophis guttatus (assembly GCF_059756535.1). Taxonomy (NCBI): domain Eukaryota; kingdom Metazoa; phylum Chordata; class Lepidosauria; order Squamata; family Colubridae; genus Pantherophis; species Pantherophis guttatus. The sequence continues at coordinate 24,640,429 of NC_142071.1, read as the reverse complement.
AGGCAGCTGGTGTTACTTAACAGTGCTTTAGTCTGCTGCGCCACCAAGGCGCTTATGCATATTCATTCAAGCATTATGAATGGAATGGAATGGAATGGAATGGAATGGAATGGAATGGAATAGAATAGAATAGAATAGAATAGAATAGAATAGAATAGAATAGAATAGAATAGAATAGCATAGCATAGCATAGCATAGCATAGCATAGCATAGAATCAGAATCAGAATCAGAATCAGAATCAGAATCAGAATCAGAATCAGGAACAGAACAGAACAGAACAGAACAGAACAGAACAGAACAGAACAGAATACTGTGTTTCCCCCCAAATAAGACCCTGTCTTATATTTTTTTTGAACCCTGAAATAAGTGCTTGGCCTTATTGCCATGCGCTCAAAAGCCCGATTCGGCTTATTATCGGGGATGTCTTATTTTGGGGAAAACAGGGTAGAATAGAATAGAATGGAATGGAATAGAATAGAATAGAATAGAATAGAATAGAATAGAATAGAATAGAATAGAATAGAATAGAATAGAACAGAACAGAACAGAACAGAACAGAACAGAACAGAACAGAATTCTTTATTGGCCAAATGTGTTTGGACACACAAGGAATTTGTCTTAGGTGTATATGCTCTCAGTGTACATAAAGAGGATAAAATACATTCATCAAGAATAAAAAAAGATACAACACTTAGTGAGAGTCAAGGTTACTAGTAAGCTATCAAATCGTACTAGGAAACAAATAAAAACAATATAAATTGAATGATATAAACAACACAGTTATAGTAATAAGTGGGAAGAGATAGATACTAGTAAGGAAGAGAAGAATAATAGTAATACAGTCTTAGTGAATAGTTTGACAGTGTTGAGGGAATTATTTGTTTAATTAGCAATTATTTGTTTGAGAAAAAACTGTCCTTGTGTCTAGTTGTTCTGGTGTGCAGTGCTCTATAGCGTCATTTTGAGGGTAGAAGTCGAAACAATTTATGTTCAGGATGTGAGGGGTCTGTAAATATTTTTACAGCCCTCTTTTTGATTCGTGCAGTATTCAGGTCCTCAATGGAAGGCAGGTTGGTAGCCATGGTTTTTCCTGCAGTTCTAATTATCCTCTGAAGTCTGTCTCTGTCTCATTTATAGATTTATAACTAGATAGGAGGAGTCCTCAACTTACAATCATTTGTTTAGTGAGCGTTCGAAGTTGCACCCGGCGCTGGAAAAAAAAAAGGGGGGGGGATTTACAGGATGGTAAATGGCAAACATCATTTGCGACTTTCCTTGCTGGCGTCCGAGATGCCAAGTCAACGAGGGAAGTTGGGTTTGTTTAACAGCCGCATGACTCGTTTCATGAGCATGGTGATTTTGCCATGACTGTGGCCCAAAAAATATTCATAAGATCAGGCACGACTTGGTTAATGACTGTATTACTTAGCAATGGAAGGTCCGGTCTCAATTGTGATCATAAGTCAAGGACTACCTATAAACAGTAAGGCTCTACAAAGTTTGTGGGAAGATCTAGGAAGCTCTGAGTATCTAAATTTCAGTTCTTTCAGTAAACATGATGGTTTTCAGACATGGCAATATATTTTCCTTCCTCCCTCCCTCCCTCCTTTCTCCTTCCTTCCTTCCTCCATCCATCTCTTTCTTTCTTTCTTTCTTTCTTTCTTTCTTTCTTTCTTTCTTTCTTTCTTTCTTTCTTTCTTTCTTTCCTTCCTTCTTCCCTCTCTCCCTCCTTTTTCCTTCCTTCCTTCCCTCCCTCTTTCTTTCTCTCTCTTTCATTCCTTCCTTCCTTTCTTCTTTCCTTCTTTCCTTACTTCTTTCCTTCATTCCTTCCTTCTTCCCTCTCTCCCTCCTTTCTCCTTTCTCCTTCCTTCCATCCTTCCTTCCTTCCTTCCCCCCTCCCTCCCTCTTTCTTTCTTTCCTTCCTTCCTTCTTTCCTTCCTTCTTCCCTCTCTCACTCCTTTCTCCTTCCTTCCTTCCTTCCTTCCCTCCCTCCCTCTTTCTTTCTTTCTTTCTTTCTTTCTTTCTTTCTTTCTTTCTTTCTTTCTTTCTTTCTTTCTTTCCTTTTTTTCTTTCTTCTTCCCTCTCTCCTTCCTTCCTTCCTTCCCCCTCCCTCCCTCCCTCTTTCTTTCTTTCTTTCTTTCTTTCTTTCTTTCTTTCTTTCTTTCTTTCTTTCCTTCCTTCCTTCCTTCCTTCCTTCCTTCCTTCCTTCCTTCCTTCCTTCCTTCCTTCCTTATCATCAGTGTGTGACCGTCCTTTCTAGTTCATTTCAACAAATGCTTCCATTTTGTTTTCTATCCCCTGGTTACTGCAAGACACATGAGAGACACATGCAAACGTCTCAGGGGAGACATGAACGCAATCACACTCTTATGACTGATGCTCCCGGCCTCTTTCTCCTTTCTTCTTGCTACGTCACTTTTCCAGAATGAAAAGCACCCAAATCATGTTTGTGACTTTAGATCAACCTCCATGGAAATACATTTACTCCAGTCCCAGGTGTGGAGGCCCAGAATCAGAGCTTATCTATATCATATCATCTTTCTACTCTTGAATTAAGGAGAAATACTACTTTCCCCACCCCATATAACTTCCAATTCCCAACGCCACCTCTTTAAAATCAACATCCAGAGCAACAAGAACAGCCAAGAATAGAAAGAAAGAAAGAAAAAAAAAAATCCCTAACGCTGTTGAAAAGTAATTTAGTGCTCTGCCTCGACAAAATAAATAAAAATAAAAGGACCCCTTTGGCTTCTTTTGAAAATATAATTATATTCACTTGTTATTAAAACAAGGGAAGGCTATTGAAGAGAATTAGGCGTTCAGGAAGAAAGAATTCCTGCACTTTTAATATTTGCGCACAATCTTCCGCTGCCTCGGTGTTTCTCCTCCCTGTAGATCAATTGCCTGCCAACTTTGTGAGAGCTGGTTACAGATATTAATTTCTAGTGAGGGGCAAATTGCATGTTTCCAAGAAGGTGTTTCATTCATTTATTCATTCGTTTAATAGATGAACAATTATGTGTCTCACTCTTCTGTTAAAAAAAAAGGGGGGGGAGGGAGCTCTAGGACGGCTGGCAATCACAATAAAACCAGCCTAAAATGAATGGCACCATGGAACAATGCAGTTAGTATCAAAGAATAATTCCAAGAGTAAAAGCTAAAATTAATATAATATTATGAGATGAGATGAGATGAGATGAGATGAGATGTGATGTGATATGATATGATATGATATATATGAAATGATGTGATATGATGTATGATATATATCATCTTCATTTAAGGACCCCGTAATCCCTTGTGGGCTGGAGTCTGGGCAACTGAAGGGAGCTAGTAGAGTGTTTTAATGGCCAGATGCCTTTCCTGTCGCCAACGCAGAGTTTTGTTCAGCAGATATATCGGCTTACAATACGTTAAGCAACAGCCTTCATCCTTTTGTATATTTATACAAAGTCAGCTTATTGCCCCCACAAACTGGGTCCTCAATTTACCTACCTTAGAAAGGATGGAAGGCTGAGTCAACCTTGAGCCTTGGCGAGATTCGAACTTACAGTAATTGCAGACAGCTGGTGTTAATCGCAATGCTATCAGTCTGCTGAGCCACCAGACCCTTGCTTGTATATTAGTAAAGAAAGAAGCAGACATCCTGCGAGCTCCGGAACTTATGTATGTATGTATGTATGTATGTATGTATGTATGTATGTATGTATGTATATCAGTGGTGGGTTGCCCTGGTTCGGACCGGTTTGCAAGAACCGGTAGTAAAATCAGTGGGAGGCCCCGCCCACTGCCTCTGATGTCATCATAGGTAATTTGCGCATGCACAGAAGCTTCTGCGCATGTGTAGAAGCAAGGCGTGAGCGCACGATCCCATTCCAAACCGGTAGTAAAGGTAAGTAGAACCCACCCCTGATATATATGCAAGTAAAATCCTCATTCGCTGTTAAGTGAATCTGGCTTCCCTGTTGTTTTTGCTTGTCAGAAGGTGACATGCAAAATATGCATTTTGCAGATGACCCCGAGACACTGCTTATTGATTTCCTTTGCTCTCCTCTCCTTTCCTCTGTACACATATGAGCATTTGGGATGGGCTGCATTTATTTCTCCCCTTCGCTCAGTTCAGGCCCCAAAGACAGCTGCCTCTCCACTTAGGGGAGGATGGAAGGCCCTGCCTCTGTTTCCGATGCTGTTTCCTTATCAGAGCCTTTCAAAGGCTCCGAAGCTGGCCCAGGTTCTCCCTCAACCTCCTCCTCGTCTGACTCTGCAGCTAGCTCTGCTGGCAGCCACACAAGAAGAGCAAGCAGTGGCCTTTAGCCAACATGCTAAACTTTAAAGTGATTTAAAGAGGGTGAAAAAAAAAAGACATTGACAATAATATTGACAATACCATACAACCTCAACCTTCATCATCATGATTGCAAAAAGTAATCCTGAAAGAAATTCCTATCATAAAAATAAAACAGGCTCAAGTACTTTTTCCTTGGCCCTTTGCAGTGAGAAACCTCTAATTCAGGTATCGACAAACAGTCTATATCAACAATCCATTGCTGCTAATCAGCTATAGATTTCTCCCTTTATGGTAATTCTTTTAACCAGCCCCCGTCCCTCAGAAATCCATAATTCCTGACATCTTGATAGATTCCAAAGGCTAAGGTTATAACCAAGAACATATGCATATTTATGATGCGGTGTTCCAGAGTAAAATTTACAATCATTTTTATTTCCGTTCGAAGTATAGTAATAATAACAGGAACAGTCCAAGTCCTGTTTGTTTAATGTGCCCACTCCTAAATTGCTTGCCCGCAGGAAGGTGACTGTGACCAACTCAGTCTCAGAGGTTGACTCAGCCTTCCATCCTTTTGAGGTAGGTAAAATGAGGACCCGGTTTGTGGGGGCAATAAACTGACTTTGTATAAAAAAGAACACCGCTTAGGGGGTCCCGAAAGCCCTACTAAGCAGGTATATACAAAAGTATGAAGGCTATTGCTCAACGCATTGTAAGCCGCCCTGAATCTCTGGAGAAAGGCAGCATATAAATCGAACTGATAGATAGATAGATAGATAGATAGATAGATAGATAGATAGATAGATAGATAGATAGATGATAGATAGATAGATAGATAAACTCTTCTGACAGATGGTCCCCGACTTAGAACCATTCATTTAGTGACCGTTTGAAGTTGCCATGGCACTGAAAAAAGTGACTCATAACTTGGTTCTCATGGTTACAACCGTTGCTGAATTCCTCTCGTCAAAGACATGATCAGAATTCGAATGCTTGGCAACCAGAATTTATTTATTCTGGGGGGGGGGGAATCACTTGATTCGCCATTTGTAACCTTCCCAGCCAGCTTCTGACAAGCAAAGTCATTGGGAGAAGCCGGATTCGCTTAATGACCCCATGAATCACTGAACAACTGCAGTGATTTGCTTAATCATCGTCAACTAACGACTCCATAATCCCTTGCGGGGTGGAGTCTGGGCAGCTGAATGGAGCTAGCAGAGTGTTTTAAGGCCCAGATGCCCTTCCTGTTGCCAATGCGGAGTTTTGTTCAGCAGATACATTCTCACAGAGAGAGAAATATCTGCCTCTACCTAGGATCGAACTGACTCCTGACTGTGAGGTGAGCGCTCTACCTCTAGGCCACCGCACCACTCTGATTTGCTTAATGACTGTTTCAAAAAAAAAAAAAAAAAAGATCATAAAAGTATACATGACTCATTTAACCACTTTATTTAGTAATAGAAATTCTGGTGCCAATTGTGGTCATAAGACAAGGAGTACCTGTATAGTATCCCACGTACCCTAATTGTTGTTTTTTTTTAAATAGGAAGATCATGGGAAATTAATTTCCTATGGTTATTAAAGTCTTTACTGATCTACATGGGTAGGGCACTTAAACTCATAATGCCAGTTGTAATATAAATAGTTAATAATAAAATTTGTTCACCATCCTGTGCAAAAGTCTGAGCTTGCTTAGGAGTTGATTCTTCCATTAACCACGTGGAACTTCAATACCCTGTTTCCCCGAAAATAAGACCCTGTCTTATATTTTTTTGAACCCCAAAATAAGCGCTTGGCCTTATTTTTTAGGGAGGTCTTATTATTTTGGGGTTCATGGAGCAAGACGGGGCTCCTCTTGCTGTCTTATCTGATTTCCATCTTTGCATTTAAATATTTTCGGGGATATTATAATAATAATATATATAATAATATTAAGGAGTCAAAAGCACAAACAAGAACATACAGTACAGTTACGATAAACTTGATATATATTTGAATTTCTGTTTATATGTTTACATGTTTTGTATGTTTTGTCATGATTTGTTTTGTTTAGTTTGTATTTTCAAATATTTTTTTTAAAAAAAATATTTTCGGGGAGGGCTTATTTTTTGGGGGGGGCTTATTTAAGCGCATGCGCTCAAAAGCCCGATTGGGCTTATTATCAGGGGATGTCTTATTTTCGGGAAAACAGGGTAAGACCAATTGGGCTTTTGAGCGCATGCGCTAAATTAAGCCCCCCTGAAAATAAGCCCTCCCCAAAAATAGGCCCTCCCCGAAAATAATTAAACGCATGCACAGCCAGTTCCCGCCATTTCCTCTGGTTAGGGTTAGGGAGACAGAGCTGGAAATCAGGTAAGACAGCAAGAGGAGCCCCGTCTTGCTCCACGCGCCCCCCAAAAATAAAGACATTCCCGAAAATAAGGCGAAGCTCTTATTTCAGGGTTCAAAAAAATATAAGACAGGGTCTTATTTTCGGGGAAACACGGAAGCAATAATAACGACTGAACCAAAGGGTCAAAAAACAACAAATTATTGAGTTGGAAAATCTCCCAAGAAGGGTTCTTAAATTATCTCACTTGGTTCCCTTAAAAACAGAAAATCTGCGCTGGATTTAAAGTGTTAAAAATGATTTCCTGGGAACTGAATTGATCTAAGTTATAACACTGCGAAAAGGCCTAATTTACCGTCTCCAAAAAAATGAATTTACCTGCTATTTTTAAACGGGCGTTATCTCATAATGTAATACTTCCATTCCTAAAAGCATCAAAATTATATCTTCAACTTCTGTATTTCTTACACTTATCTTGCGGGATTAAGAACAGGTACACATATGGTTGCTATGCAAACTGGGAATCTAATCCTTGCCAGATTTTTTTTTTTTTTTTTTTACTAAGGTTAAGTAAAAATAGAGTTCTAGGAGAAACTGAATTTTGCAATTCCTTACTTCAGCTGGTGTGTAAAGGTAGAATAAATGTCCAATTATAAATCCGAAAGTGTAGAAAGTCAAATTCGCCTTTCCCAAATGTTAACTGTAATTTTTGCAAGGAAAAAAAACAAAACTCACAAGATATCCTTGCCAGGAAAAAAAAAATGTATTTAATGACCTGTAAATCAGTTTAAAATAATGCGATGATATAAACGCAAGAAGACCTCTGGAAGCACAAAACAACCTTGGAGTTAAATTCATCTTCATCACATTTATCATAATCTCAAATACTCCATGGAATTCCAGACCATCTGTCTAGATCTGCCTTCATTTGAATCAAAACATTGGATATATTTTTCAACGGCAACCGAAAGTTTCCTGCAAAACTTTTCTACCAAAATAAATAGAGGACTTGGAAGGCAAACTAAAACTCTAAACATATTTTAGTAAAATTATAGCCTGACCCGGAAGCGTAATAGCTCCAATTTATATAAAACTCAGACAGGATACTAATGTTTTGATGATCCAAGCTATAAACCATATTATCAATATGCAGTAGAAATGTATGTTTTACTTCCTCCCACTCCCACTTGCAGGTATTCCTCAACTTATGACCACAACAATGGAGCCCAACATTTATGTTGCTAAAGGAGACAGTTGTTAAGTGAGTTTCGCTCCGTTTTGCAACCTTTTTTGCCGCAGGTGTTGAATCACGGCAGTTGTTAAATCAGTAACACGGTGAATCTGGCTTTCCCTATTGACTTTGCTTGTCAGAAGCTCGCAAAAGAGAATCACGTGATCCTGGGACACTGCAACCGTCATGAGTCAGTTGCCAAGCGTCCAAATTTTGATTGCGTGACCAATGGGAATAGTACAGTGGTTGCTAAGTGTGAAAAATGGTCATAAGTCACTTTTTTTTCCATTGAAGTTGTAACTTTGAACAGTCACTAAATAAGAATAGAATAACAGAGTTGGAAGGGTCCTCGGAGGTCTTCTAGTCCAACCCCCTGCTTAGGCAGGAAACCCTTTAGCATTTCAGACAAATGGTTGTCCAATCTCTTCTTAAAAACTTCCAGTGTTGGAGCATTCACAACTTCTGCAGGCAACTTATTCCACTGATTAAATTGTTCTGACTGTCAGGAAATTTCTCCTTAGTTCTAAGTTGCTTCTCTCCTTGATTAGTTTCCACCCATTGCTTCTTGTCCTGCCCTCAGGTGCTTTGGAGAATAGCTTGACTCCCTCTTCTTTGTGGCAGCCCCTGAGATATTGGAAGACTGCCATCATGTCTTCCCTAGTCCTTCTTTTCATTAAACTAGTCATACCTAGTTCCAGCAAACATTCCTTCATATGTTTTAGCCTCCAGGCCCCTAATCATCTTCGTTGCTCTTCTCTGCACTCTTTCTAGAGTCTCCACATCTTTTTTTTTTTACATCGTGGTGACCAAAACTGGATGCAGTATTCCAAGCGTGGCCTTACCAAGGCCTTATAAAGTGGTATTGTTAACACATCACGTGATCTTGATTCTATCTTTGTTTATGCAGCCTAGAACTGTGTTGGCTTTTTTGGCAGCTGCAGCACATGGCTGGTTCTTATTTAAGCGATTGTCCACTAGGACTCCAAGATAAATAAATGGTTGTAAGTCGAGGAATGTTTGCAACTCTTATTTTTTTTCAGATGTTCGAATTTTATAACAAAGAGCTTCTAAAACCCAATTTGAAAAGCAGGAGGGCATATCTGAAATACACAGGTAATCCCTGATTTAGGGCCATAACTCTGGGATCATTTACAGTCACAAGTTGAGTCCTATCTAACTTTCGCCAAGAAGAAAACAGGTTATAAAATTAACCATGACGGTGTTGTACAAACTCATCCCATTCAGATTACTTTACCATTCAAAGCACAGTCCCAAGAACCTGGAAAATAAATCCATTCGGCTAGCAGGTTGTGTTGAATAACCACAACCAGAGAAGTTGTGCCTTACTTCTTGTTTTGCTACAATACCCTGATCTCTTCCTGCAAGGTAAAGAATGCTGTAGCTTCAATTGGTTTAAATAATGATTCGACTGCCCACTCGCTTGTACATTATGATAGTTAAACTTCATAGGTGACCAGCTATTGAAATTTGTTGGCTGACATTTTGAGATTTGAAAAAGGGAAATTTAGGCGCTTGAAGTTTTTGTAACCCCTGACTCTTAATACAAAGAAGTGTGTGTGTGTGTGTGTGTGTGTGTGTGTGTGTGTGTGTGAGAGAGAGAGAGAGAGAGAGAGAGAGAGAGAGAGAGAGAGAGAGAGAGAGAGAGAGAGAGAGAGAGAGAGAGAGAGAGAGAGAAGGAAATACAACAATTGGACAACAATTTGGTATAGGGTTTCCTGCTTGAGCAGGGGACTGGACTAGAAGACCTCCAAGGTCCCTTCCAATTTTGTTATTCTGTATCCTGTTATTCGGAGTGGGTGGCCTTATTTGTTATTAGCTGTGAGGTCATGTCCGACCCATCGCAAGCCCATGGACAATGTTCCTATAGGCCTTCCTGTCCTCTACCATCCTCTGGAGTCCATTGAAGCTCAAGCCTTCTGCTTCAGGGACTCCATCCAGCCACCTTGTTCTCTGCCGTCCCCTTCTTCTTTTGCCCTCAATCATTCCCAGCATTAGGCTCTTCTCTAGTGAGTCCTTCCTTCCTTCTCATTAGGTGGCCAAAGGGTTTGAGTTTCTTCTTCAGGATCTGGCCTTCTAAAGAGCAGTCAGGGTTGATCTCCTCTAGGACTGACCAGTTTGATCACCTTGCAGCCCAAGGGACTCGCAGGAGTCTTCTCCAGCACCAGAGTTCAAAGGCCTCCATTCTTTGGCACTCAGCCTTTCTTTTGGTCCAACTTTCACAGCCATCCATTGCAACTGGGAAAACCATAGACTTGACTATACGCACTTTTTGTTGGCAGGGTGATGTCTCTGCTTTTTAGTATGCTGTCTAGATTATATAGTGTCTAGATTATATAGTGGCCATATACATTTTTCTAAGTAAAATAAATGATAACGCTTTTGAACAGGAGGAGTTAAGCTTGATGAATCCCGTTAACTCAAAATCCCAGTTCCTACCAATTTCATTCCAAGCATATCACAAGCATTTCAAACACAGCAGCGAAGGGAGAGATCGTGAAAAGCAAAGGAACTAATTTACACACTGATTCATCTCCAGGATTCTTAATTTCTTCACTACTCCCTGCAGTAATGCACCTATAGACTTCCGCAGATGTTATCTCCGGCAATATTTTGTGCGGAAAGAAAAAAGATGGCAGTGTTTAATTGAGAAAAGGGGGAAGGGGGCTGAAATAAAACCCAGGTAAAAAAAAGGAGGCAACAGTTTTCTTCCTTTATCCTTTTATATGTATATATTTTTTGAAAGCAAAAAAATCTCAACCTTTGTTTACATAATGAAAAAAAAAAAAAAGAACAGAAGAAAAGGAAACTACACCCCTCAAAGGCAGTTAAAATTAAGTGTGTAATTTATCTTCGCAAAAGGGTTTTTTGGGGGTTTTTTTTTTTTTTGGTATTTTACTTTAAAAGGAACAGCTCAACTGTGTGTTTCGTGTTATTAATATTTATACCTCATCACAGAATGTTGACAGATTAATTATGCAACATGGTATGAAAATCAGCAGGCAGCGTGGGAGGCTGGTGGCAAAGTTCATGTATTAATAACTCAGCGGGGTAGCTTGTATACTCCTAGGATACTACCAGTGCTATCAGATACTACGTTCCCCTGTTTACCCAAGACGCCTTCAGCTGGTTTATCTCGACCTCCCTGCCTCATTATTGGGAGAGATAAAATGCCCCGGAGGCATGGAAAGAGAACAGGAAAGTGCTTTGTTTCTTATTTACTTAAAATCCTGCCCTGCAAAAAATGATGTTAATATGAACTAATGTTGTTGTTGTTGTTGTTGTTTTAAAAAAAATAGCTCAGTGCTTCCGAATGCAAAAAAAAAAGAACAAAAGTAGGCAGTATTCTAAACTAAAAGGACCATGCGTGTCCTTAAGATTCTCTCTCTCTCTCTCTCTCTCTCTCTCTCTCTCTCTCTCTCTCTCTCTCTCTCTCTCTCTCTCTCTCTCTCTCTCTCTCTCTCTCTCTCTCCCTCCCTCCCTCTCTCTCTCTCTCTCTCTCTCTGTCTTTTGGTTCTTGATATTCGGTGTTGTGTTGTTGTAGTTGGCCCTGTGTTTGTAAGTGTGATGGCGCTGTTGGGGTTAGGAACATATTTGGAAACGGTGCGTTAATGGGAATTTGGAGAACTTGCATGGATTAGAGAGGCAGTTTGGTCTAGCGGTTGAGGCAGCGGGCTAGAAACTGAGAAACGGTGAGTTCTAGCCCCACCTTAGCCATGAAAGCCACCTAGGTTGCGGTGAGCCGCGATGGCGCAGTGGTTAGAGTGCAGTACTGCAGGCTACTTCTGCTGATCACCGGCTGCCAGCAGTTTGGCAGTTCGAATCTCACCAGGCTCAGGATTGGATTCAGCCTTCCATCCTCCCAAGATGGGTAAAACGAGGACCCAGATTGTTGGGGACAATAGGCTGGTTCTGTAAACTGCTTAGAGAGGGCTGTAAAATCACTATGAAGTGGTATATAAGTATAAGTGCTATTGCTATTGCTAGGTGACTTTGAGACAATTAGCAGGCAACTGTGAGTTCTAGTCCTACCATAGACACGAAAGCCACAAGGACAATGAATCAGTGGAACAACTGGCCTCCAGAAGTTGTGAATGCTCCAACACTGGAAGTTTTTAAGAAGATGTTGGATAACCATTTGTCTGAAATGGCATAGGGCAGTGATAGCTAACCTTTTTGCCATCGCGTGCCAAAAGTGGGGGGAGTGCAGGGGGGGTCTCTCGCGTGTGTGCCCACACCCATAATTCTATGTGCCCACCCCCCACGCATGTGTGTGCGACCCCCCCACACTCCCCACACTTTTGGCATGCGATGGCAAGGGGGGGCTGGTTTTTCGCTCTCCCCAGGCTCCAGAGACTTTCTAGGAGCCTGGGGAGGGCGAAAATGGCCTTCCCCACTCCCCCGGAGGCACTCCGGAGGCCAGAAACAGCCTTTTTCTGATTTCTGGTGGGCCCAAAAGGCCCAAAAATCAGCTGGCTGGCATGCGCATACACGCCAGAGCTGAGCTTGCGTGCTCACCGATATGGCTCTGTGTGCCACCTGTGGCACACATGCCATAGGTTCGCCATCATGGGCATAGGGTTTTCTGTCAAGCAGGGGGTTGGACTAGAAGACCTCCAAGGTCCCTTCCAACTCTGTTATTCTATTCTATTCTATTCTATTCTATTCTATTCTATTCTATTCTATTCTATTCTATTCTATTCTATTCTATTCTATTCCTTTTGAGTTATGCAAATCTGTTCTGCCCCCGTCTCACACACGCACACAAACAGACAGCCGGGGGTTAAATAATTTGGCAGACAACCAATTCTTCCGATAAGACGCTTGGCAGCAACCCAGTAGCTGCTTGCCAAGAACTTTACTCACAAACAAAATACACACAGTCAAGAATTGTCCAGTTTGTAAAATAAATCCAAGGCCGATAATGTTGTTTCCAAAGATGCAATGTGACTCGATAGTAGTTAGTTTTGTCCATCACATAGTCTGAATGGCCACCTCACCCCCTTTTATACCCTGTGGGGTGTGGTCCAGTGACTCAGCTTAATCTCTGGCACGCCTTTTCTTCTGTTGCGCGCGCTTATCTCTGCGACGCTGCCGAGGATCCAGCCAAGACTCATTTCCCTCATCACTGTCCACCTGTGGCTGCGTGGACGTACTTGGCCCCGGCCCTATCTCTTGCCCTTCGGCGGACACCAAAGGCATTGCCAGAGAGGAGGGTCCTGGAGAGGGAGGCCTTACCAACTCCTCTCCTTCACTCTCGGAGTCCTCTCCTGCCGATGACACAGGCTCAGGTAACGGAGCCACAACAAAATCTATAGGGTAAAGGCCAGACTAAGAGAAGAAAAGATTCTATCTTTTCTTTTCAGAAGCAAATAAGAGCTTGCCAAAGGGGGAAAAAAAAACATTAAATGTTGTCCTGGCATACTTATTTCTGACTTTCAAATTTCCTCTGAAGCCTGTCTCATTTTTTTAAAAAATTTTTTGCACATTGTTATTATTGTGCTTCTAGTGTGTTTCTTTCTGAATAGTTGGAGGTTTGATTTTGAAATGGAAGGATCAAAAATATTCTGGACAACAGCAAGGAGTCTTTGAAAGGAAATTAGAGAAATTAATGGAAAACAAGGCTGTCAGTCGCCACACTCTGGAAGTTTATTCGCTGTCTGCAAAATCAAAGGCAAGCCTGCATTTTAATGCCAATTACGTGCAGCAAAAGAGGGACTATTACGTTCATAATTTGCTTGTGAGCTTCCAAAAAGCATCTGGGGGTGAATACGAGGGAGATGAGTGGGTGGTTGAGAAGTTTGAAATATAAATAATAAATAAAATACAGTAATGGAACTACAGCTAGGCTGCAAAAATCTGGATGACAAATAAATAGCAGGCAAAACTCGTAAAGGTTTCCTGATCGTGCAAATTTTTGCACCCCAGAAATGGTGTCACTAACCGGAACAAGGATGCTGAATAACTGGGCCTTTGGCCCAGTCTAGTACAATTTGTATGTAATAATCGTATATCTATGCAAGCAACAAGGAGAGAAGCAACCTAGAACTAAGGAGAAATTTCCTGACAGTTAGAACAATTAACCAGTGGAACAACTTGCCTCCAGAAGTTGTGAATGCTCCAACACTGGAAGTTTTTAAGATGAGATTGGGTAACCATTTGTCTGAAATGGTTTCCTGTCTCAGCAGAGGGGTGGACTAGAAGACCTCCAAGGCCCCTTCCAACACTGTTATTCTTCCTTCCTTCCTTCCTTCCTTCCTTCCTTCCTTCCTTCCTTCCTTCCTTATCACTGGAAGTTTTTAAGAAGAGATTGGACAACCATTTGTCTGAAATGATATAGGGTTTCCTCAGTGGTGAAATTCACTTTTTCTTACTACCGGTTCTGTGGGTGTGGCTGGGTGGGCGTGATGTGGCTGAATGGGCGTGGCAGGGGAAGGATACTGCAAAATCCCCATTCCCTCCCCACTCCTGGGGGAGGATATTGCAAAATCTCCATTCCCACCCCACTCTGGGGCTGGCCAGAGGTGGTATTTGCCGGTTCTCCGAACTATTCATAATTTCCGCTACCGGTTCTCCAGAACCTGTCAGAACCTGCTGGATTTCAGCCCTGTGTTTTCTGCCTGAGCAGGGGGTTGGACTAGAAGACCTCCAAAGCCCCTTCCAACTCTATTCTATTCTATTCTATTCTATTCTATTCTATTCTATTCTATTCTATTCTATTCTATTCTATTCTATTCTACAGATTCAAATGCAGCAGTTAGGTTAATTTTAGGTTCTGCACTTAACAGAGCCTTGGTAAGCTCCCTATTTAGTGGTAATTAGAAGAGATTCCCTAAAATTCAGATTAGTCCTAACCAACTCACATCTTTAGCTGGGTCTTTGATCTGCTTGTAGATAACAGAAAGCAGAGTTGGAAGGCACCTCAGAGGTCTTCTAGTCCAACCCCCTTTGCTCAAGCAGGAGACCCTATATAATTTCAGACATAGTGACTTTGCTTGTCAGAAGTTTGTAAAAGATGATCACATGATCCCAGGGACACTGCAACAGTCATAAATATGAGTCAGTTGCCAAGCATCTGGATTTTGATCACTTGAGCATGGGGATGATGCCAGGGGTCATAAGTGTGAAAAACGATCATAGGTCACTTTTTTGAATGGCATTGTAACTTTGAATGGTCACTAAATGAACTGTTGTAAGTAAAGAACTACCTGTAACAGACTTGGAAAGGACCTTACATTACACTGCAAGAAAATCTTGGAGATTCTTTGCTTTTGCTGTCATTAAGTCAGTAGCTTTGGATTCATTCTTCTGCCGATATTCCATGTATATCAGAGTTCCCCAACTTTGGTCTGTGACAATTTGCCGTGACCAACTTGCCACTGCCAACTCAACCCCAGCCAACTTGCCATGGTCAACAATGGTCCTCTCCAAGGGACAACTGACATGGCCAACTCTCTGTGGGACAACTCTCTGCAGAACAAGAGTTACACTAATATCAAAGAAATGGTGGAATAAAATCATTAAAGAAAAATGCAAAAGGAGGGACAGAATGAAATGTGAATGACAAAACTGAACATAATTTTTTATTTATTTTAAATAATTAAACTGAATTGTTAAATTGTCCTGCAGTGAGTTGTCCAATGGCAAGTTAGCTGTGGTGAGTTGTCCCGTTGAGAGTTGACTGTGGCGAGTTGTCCCGTTGAGAGTTGACCATGGCGAGTTGTCCCATTGAGAGTTGGCCATGGCGAGTTGTCCTGTTGAGAGTTGGCTGTGGCAAGTTGTCCCATTGAGAGTTGGCCGTGGCGAGTTGTCTCGTTGAGAGTTGACCATGGTGAGTTGTCCCATTGAAAGTTCACTGTGATGAGTTGTCCCATTGAGAGTTGGCCTTGGCGAGTTGTCCCGTTGAGAGTTGGCCACAGCAAGTTGGCCATAGTGAGTTGGCTTTGGCAAGTTGTCCCATTCCACCCCAAACTTTTGTGGCCTGGTTGTGGGGGGAGAGAGGGGTTGGTTCTGCGCAGGTGGCAGGGAAGCATGAGTGCATGCGTGCAGCTTCATTTGCGTGAGCGGTGGGATCGAGCACCTATGCTTGCCTTACACTTTCTTGGCCCAGTTCCAAATGGCTTAAGGCCCAGTAATGGGCCATGGCTCAAGAGACTGGGGACCCCTGATGTATATAAACAGGTATAGCTGCCCCAAGTCTACATCCAGATTTCCAGTGCTGGCCTCTGTCGTTTTCTTGCCTTCCTTTTCCTTCACCACCTGTAACTGTGTTCTATTTTTCATGGATTATATGAAGTTGCACCATGACGGTTTTCTTTATTTCCCCAAACATCAGTTGGAATGAATGCCAGTTCAACAATAACAAATGAATAACATTTTTGTTTTTCCACACTGCGGCCATGCCAAATTTCAGAGCAAAGAATATTGCATTCGCGGTTCCAATCAACCATTGAAAATTGAGAATAATGCCCCTGGCAAACAGTAGTAACACAACTTGGTAACGCAACACGGTTGAGAAACAAATCAGAAACATTAATTTTTTCCCCCCACCATACAATAAGTGTGGAGGTGTTGATTATTGTCAAATAGTAAATTCATGGATGCATTATTTATCTCCATCCAATTGTTGGATGAGCTTCAGCCTTCAGCCCATTTCCTACGATTGCTCGAAAGGACTAAATCAGAGAAGAAAAAGAGCTAGTTCATTGTTAAGGCATCACATCGTTTCAGCTGATGCTACACTTTATATTCCTGCGGTGGAAATAAGGAAGGCAAATAACCGTGTTAGAGCTGAATGCCATCAAGTGATTCTGTTGTGGCCTGTTGGCCGCTGGCCTCTCCAGCAGCTGAATCAGAAGAGTAGGAGTGTGGGAGTCAGATTCAGCATCAAGGCAACTTGAGAGCTCCGAGGGGGAAAGTGGAAATGGAGCTGGCAGTGAGAGAGACAGAGGCGGAGCCTGGGCCGTCCGTCAGCCCTCAGATGGAGAGTCAACAGCCCCCAGGTCTGGAGGTGGTTGATGAGGAAGAGGAGGAACAGCTGGGTCCATTGCTTGACACGCGGATACACAGAAGGCAGAGGAGAGGAGAACAGTGGAAATCTATGGGCCGGTCCTTGGGACGAAAGAGCCACTTTTGCTAGCAAAGCCCCACCCTAGCTCTGGGAATAAAAGGCAGGGAGCGGAGATGAATAGATGTGGCAAACAACTATTCATCTCCCTGCCGGACAGACTTGTTAGCCTGTGGTGAAAGAAACATTTTGCCGGGGCAACTGGCGCTCCTAATAAATAAATCATTGCTTCAACTACAGAGAGTTTGTTGTGTTTCTGGAGCTGGGTCAAGAGCAGATGCATTGAAACCCCATCTCCTCTGATGGCTTCCAATGCTGCCTTCAACTCTGTGTGATCTACCCACAACCAAAGTGTTTGGCAGAGGCCGTTGCCTTGTTCCACCTGAAAAGGCAGCTGAGGAGAAGAATTTTTTACTGGATACAACACCTTGTAGCCTTCAAGGAGCTTTTCCTTCTGTTCTGATCTAGGGCTTCCTTAGAAATTAAAACAGCATAAACGTAGTCCCGGCAAACCACTTTAATTCATACGGCTGTAAATTACTTTCTTTTACAGTACGCAAGGCTTGATAAACAGTCTTTCAGAGGAAGGTTATCAACACCCACCTATCTCGTATGGAACGCTGCCAAAGAGCTAATTTCCAGACGCAGGGCAAGGCCAAACTTGGCACAGAGTCACAAACAGAAGTTTCAAATCTTGAATCGGCCAGATGAACTAATTGCTTCCTGCAAAATCTCACATCCCGTTCGCTTCTCTTTTATGTCTTATGGGAAGGGCCAATCATCTCCAAGCCTTACTCCCAAGTTGACCCTGTTTCCTTAATTGTTCCTGTCTCCTGGAAGTTCTGTGCATGCGCACACTGGGAACAGGTTCACACTGTTCTTCTGCCTCGCTGATGTCAGACTCCAGAGGCTCCGGAGGCAGCAAAGAACTACCAGATGGCCTTGGACCCCTCTCTGCCTCCGACTCAGAGCCATCGTCTGAGCATTCCCTAGACTCCAGGACTGGCCCACGCTCCTCCCCAACCTCTACACTGTCCGAATCTGCTGCCAGCTCTGCTGGCCACTGGCAGGCCACAACATCTTCTTCGTCCCAACTTTCATCTCTTGTGTTATCTCTTTGCGGAACAATTATACTTAGTTTCTTCTGCGGCTGCTTTGTCAGTCCATTGGAAGGCATCCAGGGTGCAGCAATACTTCTAAGACTTGCTTTTCATCAAGAGAGTTTTTCTGCTTTCCAACTCAAGAGTCTTGTGATTCTTCCAGCTCTAGCTGGACTCCCGTGGCTGATGGAGCATTGAAAAGACACTAAAGTTTTGATACCCGATGGAACTCACTTTTTTTTTGCCTGATTCTTCAAGCATGGTTTTCAGGCTATTGAGGGAGCTCCACATTTTTTTGCCTAAGGAGTTTTTGGGAATCTTAAAGCATGGCTTTGGGCTTTTTTTCCAGCCAGAGCATGAAGCAATTCATGGAAATGCAGATTACAGGAAAAAAAAAACTTAATGGGGCCCAGCTTTGTCTGTTTCAGATCATGGGTCTCTAAAATAGGGCTCTCCAAATCTTGGTGACTTGAAGATTTGTGGATTTCAGCTCACAGGATTCCCCAACCAGCATGGCTCGCTGAGAAATTCTGGGTGTTGAAGTTTACAATTCTGGGAATGGAAGTCCACAATGAAGCAGTGGAATGGCTTGCCTTCAGGCAGAAGTTGTGGGCATCACAGAAGGCTTTTAAGAAGATGTTAGATGGACACTTGTCTGAAATGGTATAGGGTCTCCTGCTCGAGCAGAGGGTTGGACTAGAAGACCTCCAAGGTCCCTTCCAAATCTGTTATTCTATTAAGTCTTCAAGTTGCCAAGGTTGCAGGGATGAAATACTCCTGGTTCCGACCGGATCGCCCGATCCGGTAGCAATGGCGGCGGGTGGTTCGGAGAACCGGTAGCAAAAATCCCTGCATTCCCCCCCCCCCCATGCCCAGCTGAGCCACGCAATCATCAGAGGCTGGTTTTTTGTTTTTTACTTTTAAAAGCATTTTTTCTACAACCTCTTCGGCCGAAAAAATGCTTTTAAAAGTAAAAAAAAAAAAAAGCCTCTGATGATTGTGCGGCTTAGCTGGGATCATCAGAGCCTTTTAAAAGCATTTTTTCTACAACCTCTTCAGCCGAAGAGGTTGTAGAAAAAAAAATGCTTTTAAAAGCCTCTGACAATTCCAGCTGAGTTGCCTGATCGTCAGAGGGTTTTAAAAGCATTTTTTTCTGCAACCTCTTAAGGTTGTAGAAAAAATGCTTTTAAAAGTTAAAAAAAAAAAGTTGGCCACGCCCACCCAATCACATTAACCCCCCACCACCAAGCCACACCTACAGAACTGGTAGTAACAAATTTTACATTTCACCACTGCAAGGTTGGAGACCCATGCTCTAAAGCACTTTGCCAACCAACTCTACCACAACTATAATACCATCCAGTGGTGAAATCCTCTGTGGATTGCCAGTAGTTTCCTGCCCGCGCATGAGCAGTGCGCGTCAAATGTGTGCTTTGTGCGGAAAAAGAAGATTTCACAAGGTAACTAGAACAGCGAGGGGGGAACAGCTGTACCACATGATTTAGATTTGTTAGAAAGCAGGATTTCCTGCTTTCTAGCGAATATAAACCGCGCAGCACAGCTGATCGTTGCAAATACCGGTTCAGACGAACCAGTAGCTTTTTTTAACTACCAGTTTGACTGAACTGACTGAAGCACCCAAACTAATGCGAACCGGTAGCATTTCACCCCTGAGGCCATCCCAATTCTGCAGTCTTTATTTGGAGATTGGATCTTCGGGTTTTGTTTGTTTGTTTGTTTGTTTGTTTTAAAGAATCACATATGTTCCAGTAACCGCTTCTAAATTTCTTGTGTTTGTGTGTGAGTCAGGGACATAGGATAATTTAATCTTCACTTTAAAAACCCTTCCTTCCGCCTCCCCCTCCCCCTCTTTCCCTCTAAATCAGGGGTGCCCAATGTTGGCATTTTTAAGACCTATGGACTTCAACTCCCAGAATTCCCCAGCCAACCTACATGACTGACTGGGGAATTCTGGAAGTTGATGTCCACAAGTGTTAAAGTTGTCAAGGTTGGACAGCCATGCTCAAAACGCTCATTGCTTGTTTACCAAAGTGAAAGCTAATTACAAAACCTGAAAAAGAAAGAAAGAAAGAAAGAAAACCCCCACCGTGGTTCTGAAAATTTGTTTTTGTTTTTTTCAAGCTCTCCTCGACTGACTTCAGGCAGGGATCTGCAGATCTTTGGATAGTCAGCTTGGCAGGTATACTCTCTAGCCGCCAGGCAGGGAAGGAAACCCATCCTTTCCAGCTCTGGTGGGTACTCAGAGGCAATCAGAATCTCGGCTTGAGAGAAATCAGCCGAAGAGAAGAATGTTTTGAGGGGGAAAGAGAAGCTAAATCCAAGCTCTGGCAGTTAATTATCACAGGCCAGCTCCTTCTGAGCTGACAAAGCTGGTGTTACTGCCTGAGATGCAAAGACAGATACAAATTAACAGAGTTGGAAGGGACCTAATAGGTCATCTAGTTCAACCCCCACCCAAGCAAACCCTACGTCAGGGTTCCGACAGATGCCCTAATTAAATCATGAGCCTCGAGCCAAGCTTCAAAAGAAATCCAGTTATTTATTAGGAGCTCCATGTTGGCACGTACCCAAATGAAGCCAACTCTGACCCCACGTAATTTACAGCCCTAATCATGACCCTGTTTTCCCCCTCTCCCCCCACAGTGTGTCATCAATCACATTCACCAGTGGAGCAATTTTGCGGGTTGTAGAGATCGCTCCCCTCCGGCCGCTGTAGGTAACCCTAGAAGACAGCCTTGAGAATGATATATCTGGAATGTGCTCCTGTCTTTGGCTGCCATGTTCCTTTGTCAGTTTCCCATCCCCCTTGCCTATGGCAACTTGAGATCAGGCCAGGAATGCTTTGTGAATTGACACCCTATGTGATTTTTGACATTTTTGACCGTGCTCCCTTTCCTTCTCTGTTTCTTCTTCTTGCTCTTCTCCAAGACTTCTGCTGCTGTTGTTGGGCATGGACATTTTAATCTGGCTGGCTTTCCACCCCCACTCCAAATGGAGCGTCAACCTTTACAAATCAGTTCCCTGTCTCACTATTATCTCTCCTTCCTTCGGCTGTCAGTCTAGTTGGTGACAGCTCCCCGCTGATGCCTCGCCGCTTTCCGCCATAGCTATTTCTGTAAATGAGATCAGCACATCGGCTTTTGTTATTTGTCAGCAACTTTTTCTCCAATCCTCGTTTTGCATGTTGGCTGATTTCTGATTGAAGGCTATGAATTTATGAGTTCTGCTTAACAATTGGGCTGCTTTTTTTTTTAAAGAAGTTAAAAGGATAACAGAATAACAGAACCCTGAGTAATGATGATATGAAGTTTTCTATTCTCTATTTATTCATTTGTTGGTCTTTTTAACAGAATAAATCAGAGTTGGAAGAGATCTTGAAGGTCTTCTCGTCCAACCCCCTGCCCAAGCAGGAAACCCAATACCATTTGAGGCAAATAGTTGTCCAATTTCTGCTTAAAAAGTCTCCAGTTTGAAGCATTCACAACTGCTGTTCCACTGATGAATTGTTCTGACTGTCAGGAAATTTTTCTTTAGTTCTAGGTTGGTTCTCTCCTTGATTAGTTTCCATCTATTGCTTCTTGTCCTGCCCTCAGGTGCTTTGGAGAATAGGTTAACCCAGGGGTGAAATCTACTTACCTTCCTTACCGGTTCAGAAGCGTGCGCGCACATCACATATGTGCATACACCTTCTGCACATGTGCAAAACCTGCACATGCGCAGAAGGTAAACAAACATTACTTCCTGGTTAAAACCGTTCAATGTGCATGTGTATGCCAGAAAGATGATATTTTCATTTCCAGCGTGTGCATGCGCACTAGCCACTTGGTCTTCCGGGTTCAGGCGTGCATGCCTGCGCGAAGAACAGCTGGCCGGTGCTCATGCACACACCGGAAACCAGAAAATCATCTTTCTGGCACCCACATGCCCACCGGGCAGCTACTCTTCCGGTTTCTGGCACATGTGTGCTTGCGCATGCTCTCACACTCCTATTTAGTCACTCACTGCCGAAAAGGTTCACCAACAATGGTCTAGTCCAGTGATGGCTAACCTTTTTGCCATTGCGTGCCAGGAGGGGGGGCGGGGGAGGGTCACGCACGCACGTGCCCATGCGCATGCGTGCACAACCCCCTCCCCCCCGCTCCTGGCACAGGATGGCCTGGTAGGCCTGTTTTTCTTTCTTACCTGGTTCCAGATCCTCTCTGTGTATCTGGGAAGGGCGAAAACAGCCTTTCCCACTCCCTTGGAGGCCCTACAGAGACTGAAAGGGCCCATTTCCCAACTCTCGGTGGGACAGGAAGTGACATTTTTTGCTGTTCCCAGCCTCCAGAACCTCTCTAGGAGTCTCTAGGAGCCTCTCTAGGAGTCTCTAGGAGCCTCTTTAGGAGTCTCTGGAGGCTGAGGACAGGAAAAAAGTCACTTCCTGTCCCACCGGGAGTTGGGAAATGGGCCCTTTCAGCCTCCGTAGGGCCTCCAAGGGAGTGGGAAAGGCTGTTTTCGCCCTTCAGAGATACACAGAGAGGATCTGGAGCCAGGTAAGAAAGAAAAACGGGCCTTCCCCACCCCCCCAAGCCCTCCAGAGGCAGGAAACAGCCTGTTTCCCTACTTCTGGTAAGGAAAATCAGCTGGCCGGCGCACGCATGTGCCCCAGAGCTGAGCTGGCGTGCCCACTAATATGGCTCCATGTGCCACCTGTGGCACGCGTGCCATAGGTTCGCCATCACGGGTCTAGTCTAATGAAAAGATGGACTAGGGGTGATATGATAGCAGTGCTCCAATATCTAAGGGGCTGTCACAAAGAAGAGGGGGTCAACCCAAGGGTGAAATGCTCCTGGATCGGACTGGATTGCCCAATCCGGTAGCGATTTTTCCCTGTGGTTCGGCGATCCGGTAGCGATCACCGCCCGGGTGTCATTACTTTCTGTTTTCCGGCGCGTGCATGCGCAATGTCCAGCTGGTCTTCACGCGGGCATGCAGGCCAGAAACTGGAAGACCAGGTAGCCGGTGCGCTTGCATGCGCCGGAAATGAAAAGATCATCTTTCTGGCATACACATGCACACCGGGTGGCTGCTTCAGTTTCTGGTATGTGCATGCTTGCGTGCCTGCCTTCACTCCCATTCCGGCACGAGCTAGAAACAGGAAGATCATGTTCCCAGTGCATGTATGTGCACTGGTCAGCTGTTCTTCCAATTTCTGGTGCTCCCGCGTGTGTGAAGACCAGCTGGCTGGTGCTCCGGAACCTAGAAGAGCAACAGGTGACGGCTTGCATGCCGGCAGAGATGGCTCTGCGTGCCACTTCCAGCACATGTGCCCTAGGTTCTCCATCACGGGACTAGACATACTCAATTGAAAATAGCTTTATTTTCCAAATTCTCTTTTCCGTACAGCTTTTAGAAAGACCAGGAAGTGTACTGTTGAAAGTTGCAAGCGCTCTCTGCTGATTATCCAGATTTCAACCTGTGCTGAAAAATTGATTGCTTCCTAATTTTATATGAATTTCCCAGAAGAATACCTTCTGAATTTATAGGAAAAACACGTGCAGGAAAATATGTTTTTCTTTTCATAAACATGGTATCTCCCTTGCCAGGTCTTTTTGATGAATATTATGTCAACTGTCTCCTTTCAGATAAGGAAATTTCTATCTCGTATAATGTTGCCAGGTTTTGTATAGCAACAGTTAACATCTGCAAATAACTGATACTGGATTGATAAAAAGCTTATTTTACATAGCTTTTATTACTTTATAAGATAACTTTTAAACTGCTGGCATTCATTTTATTCCAATGGGATTGTTGTATACGGTCTATCGTCACAATAAATTTATATCTTGTTTATTTATGTTGGGTAATTTTTAATGTTCCTCACGCAGTTTTTTTTCCTCCTCCCTCTCTCTGTAATTCTAAAAAAAAAAAAGAAATGTTACTTGTCTTATGGTAACATCTGTCTGGACAAATTACAGACAGCTAAAAATAAATAGTCATAAATAAATAGAGAACATCTATTGCCAACAGCACTGCGGTGGTTTTTAACATGCTGATAATACGTGGTAGATTTTAAATATATATTTTGATCGTATTTGGAAATTCCACCTGGGAACGATTGTGTCAGAATATTCATAGACTGGGATGGACATGGCAACAGGTCAGCCATTGGCGACTGGCTGGAATAGGACATGTAACAAGGCAGGGGTGGGTTCTACTTACCTTTACTACTGGTTCGCAATGGGATCGCGCCTGCACATGCGCAGATCGCTGATGATGACATCCAGGGCAGTGGGCGGGGCCTCCTGCCGGTTTTACTACCGGTTCTTGCAAACCGGTCTGAGCTGGGGGCAACCCACCACTGTAACAAGGTCAGCCTGTATAGGCATAGCAACTAAATCAGCCAATGAGGGCCGTTTGGGAGCTGAGACAGCTAGGAGCCTGGGCGTGGCTTAGGCTTAGCTTAACTGCCCTGTAGAGAGGAGGTTCTCTTTGTCTGCATTAAGCTCTGAGTCTGTCTGCTGAAAATTGAAACTGAAACTAGTCTGCTGTACTCTGCTTGTGTTTTGCTTGTACCTGCTACCAGGTTGGAAGAATCTGCTGTTGGTATTGTACATGTATTCATCTGTTATTATGTATATAAAGAGAAGTTAATGAATCCTGCTGTGTGTGCTTTCTGGATTGATTTCTGCAACAAACTCTGATAGATTGGTCTCCATGTTATGGTTAAATAAGCTGAAGTTGGTAGTTGGTAGTTGATGAAATAAACAAAGCTTTTTTATGGGTGTCACACCAGATCTTTGGTCATGCCATTGTGGTTGCCATCTTGACCTTTTTTTAACCACAGCTTTCAGACACCTCTGGGTATGTAACAGCAACAAAGGAATATTGGTTTGTTTGCTTTGTTTACAGGTAAACCTTGCTTAGTGACCACAGTTGGCATCAGCAGCTCCGTTGCTAAATAACGTGGTTGCTAAGCAAAGCATTGTGTGACCATGATGGGCTTACAACCACACTTCCCCTTTGGTTGTTAAGCAGATCATTCTGGTCAGCCCTTCTCTGTACGTAGATGCATAACCTGTAGTTATGGGTAATTATGGCCACACCAGTCATGGATAGCTGTAGTGTGTTACACAACCATTCAGGTAATACTCAGAGGTACATGATTTCTCTCCTCTCCTCTCCTCTCCTCTCCTCTCCTCTCCTCTCCTCTCCTCTCCTCTCCTCTCCCCTTCCCTCTGCTCCCCTTCCCTTCCCTTCCCTTCCCTTCCCTTCCCTTCCCTTCATTCTTTCCCAATTTCATACTTTTCCAATTTCATTCCTTCCTTATTCTATTCTATTCTATTCTATTCTGTTCTGTTCTGTTCTGTTCTGTTCTGTTCTGTTCTGTTCTGTTCTACTCTACTCTACTCTACTCTACTCTACTCCACTCTACTCTGCATTCTATTCTATTCTGTTCTGTTCTGTTCTGTTCCCTTCCCTTCCCTTCCCTTCCCTTCCCTTCCCTTCCCTTCCCTTCCCTTCCCTTCCATTTATTTATTTATTTATTTAACTAATTAATTAATTAATTAATTTTTATTAGAAAGTCTGTGGGGTTTGTGTAAGCCCATGGTGCTTTGAAGGAAAAACAACTCCTCCTCCTCCTCCTGTTCCTGTTAAGGAGAGCTGAGCTGACCAACAGCAAAGGAAGTCTCTGCAGATTGTGGCCAAACCTCGCACTACAGTCTTAGCTTTGTGCTACTAGCATCTTTTTTTTTTTTTTAAATTTTGATTTATATGCCACCCTTCTCCGGAGACTCAGGGCGGCTTACAATGCGCTAAGCAATAGCCTTCATTCTTTTGTATATTTATACAAAGTCAGCTTATTGCCCCCACAAACTGGGTCCTCATTTCACCTACCTTAGAAAGGATGGAAGGCTGAGTCAACCTTGAGCCTGGTGAGATTCGAACCTGCAGTAATTGCAGGCAGCTGTGTTAATAACAGGGTGCATTAAACCACTGTACTACCAAGGCTCCTTCCTATCTTCCTTCCTGAGGATTCCATCTTTTGAAAGCTGAGTTGTTCCAAGCTTGGCGTCTGAGCGGATAAGCTTTGCCATCTTCCTGCTCTGTGTTAAAAGTTCCCCCACTGTGGAAAGCCCAGGTGAGCTGGCAGGTAGCAGATGGAGCTGCCTCCTACGGATTCCATGCCTCAGTGCCTAACCAGCTTCCCTTCAGAGGTGGATGGCTCCAAAGCAGATCTAGGTATTTCAGCAAAGCATTTCCTGGCTGGTTTTTAAGGAATTGCCACAGGGAGTGTTTGCCAATGGCAAGGTTGGAGAAAGAGAGGGAGGGAGGGAGTGGGGAAGAGAGAGATGAGAAATAGATGATAGACAGACAATAGATAGATAGATAGATAGATAGATAGATAGATAGATAGATAGACAGATAGATAGATAGATAGATAGATAGATAGATAGATATTAGATAGGTAGGTAGGTAGGCAGGTAGGTAGGTAGGTAGGTAGACAGACAGATAGATAGAGATAATATAGGTAGATATGATATAGATGATAGATGATAGATAGATAGATAGATAGATAAATAGATAGATAGATAGATAGATAGATAGATAGATAGATAGATAGATAGATAGATAGATATGAGGTAGGTAGCTAAGTAGGTAGACAGACAGACAGATAGAGATAGAGATAATATAAGTAGATATGATATAGATGATAGATAGATAGATAGATAGATAGATAGATAGATAGATAGATAGATAGAGATAATATAGATAGGTATGATATGATATGATATGATAGAGATGATAGAGATAATATAGATAGGTATGATATGATAGATAGATAGATAGATAGATAGATAGATAGATAGATAGATAGATATGAGGTAGGTAGGTAAGTAGGCAGACAGACAGATAGAGATAATATAGGTAGATAGATATGATATAGATGATAGATAGAGATAGAGATAATATAGATAGATATGATATAGATGATAGATAGATAGATAGATAGACAGAGATAGAGATAATATAGATAGATATATATAGATGAGAGATAGATGTAGATGATAGACAGATAACAAACAGACAGATATAAATATAGATAGATAGATAGATAGATAGATAGATAGATAGATAGATAGATAGATAGATAGATATGAGATAGGTAGGTAGGTAGGTAGGTAGGTAGATAGATAGATAGATAGATAGATAGATAGATAGATAGATAGATAGATGTAGATGATAGATATTATAGGTAAATAGACAAACAGAGAGAGAGAGAGAGGGAAGGAGAGAGAGAGAGAGAGAGAGAGAGAATCAGAAACACACACACACACATACACAAACAAACAAACAATCTTCCCTCAAGGTTCACGTTGGATGCTGTTTCCAGATGGTTGCCATCCGATACCATCTGATACTTTTCATGATTGAGGTCAAACATCTCTGAACAGTATCGTTCCCGGTGCCAAGAATAACAAGCTGAGTAAAAGAAGATCCTGCTGGTAAAAAGTCAGAAGAAAGGCAGAAAGGTCAAAAGGGAGGCCATATGGCTTGTGGAGTTTAGCCCCAAGACGTTGGCAGGAGTGATGGATCTCCTGAGCTTTCGCTCTGAATTTTTTTGTTTTTTTTGTTTTTCAACGTGCTGGTTTCTCAGCTGTCTTGTTTTCTGGCCAACCCTGGTTATTGTCGCTTGACTTATTGTGAATTTTTAATTGGTGATTCTGTGAGGAGGTTACCCATTTCATAAAGATATGGGTTTTGGTCAGTGATGAAATGTAAAATTTGTTACTACCGGTTCTGTGGGCGTGGCTTGGGGAGGTAATATGACTGAGTGGGTGCGGCCAACTTTTTTTTTTTTTACTTTACTTTTAAAACCATTTTTTTTACAACCTCCTCAGCTGAAGAGGTTGTAAAAAAAAGTGCTTTTAAAGCCTCTGACGATCCCAGCTGACTTGCCTGATCGGCAGAGGCTTTTTTTTTCTTTGTAAAAACATTTTTTCTATAACCTCTTTGGCCGAAGAGGTTGTAGAGAAAATGCTTTTAAAAGTCTCTGACGATCCCAGCTGACTTGCCTGATCGGCAGAGGCTTTTTTTTTTCTTTTTTAAAACATTTTTTCTATAACCTCTTTGGCCGAAGAGGTTGTAGAGAAAATGCTTTTAAAAGCCTCTGACGATCCCAGCTGAGCCGCACGATCATCAGAGACTTTTTGTTTTTACTTTTAAAAGCATTTTTTTGGCCAAAGAGGTTGGAGAAAAAATGCTTTTAAAAATAATTAAAAAAAAGCCTCTGATGATTGCGCGGCTCAGCTGGGCAATGGGGGGGGCCAGGGATTTTTGCTACCGGTTCTCCAAACCACCCGCCTCAATCATTACCGGATCCGGCGATTTCGGGAGCATTTCATCCCTGGTTTTGGTAGATATGTACATTTGGTTCCAGACCACGCTAAATATCAGAGATGGGATTTACAGTAAAACCCTGATTGACAATCACGCTTTTCAACAGGGTTCTAGTTACACCATGCACAATATTTTTTTCCAATTTCTATGCCCTGACTTGTCATCCTTGCAAGGGAAAGTTAATTTCCCTCTGATCACATCTACTGAAGATTTTAAGAAGAGATTAGACAACGATTTGTCCAGGATGGTATAGGGTCTCCTCAGTGGTGAAATCCAAATTTTTTTACTACCGGTTCTGCGGGCGTGGCTTGGTGGGCATAGTGTGACTTGGTGGGCATGGCTGGGTAGACATGGCAGGGGAAGGATACTGCAAAATCTCCCTTCCCATCCCACTCCTGGGGAAGGATACTACAAAATCCCCATTCCCTCCCCACTCCTGGGGAAGGATATTCCAAAATCTCCATTCCCACCCCACTCTGGAGCCAGCCTGAGGTGGTATTTGCTGGTTCTCCAAACAACTCCAAATTTCCGCTACCGGTTCTCCAGAACCTGCTGGATTTCACCCCTGGATCTCCTGCTTGAGCAGGGGTTATAGTAAAAGACCGCCAAGGTCTTATGATTCCATGTTCTACCCAGATCAATCTCACATGACAATTGTGTACTATTTTTTTTTTTTAATGATCAGGTTTCAGAATTTTCCAGAATGGTGTTCAAATTTTTGCCATTGCAATCATCATCATCATCATCATCAATTGTTTAACAACCCCATAAACAGTTGCCGGGTGAAGTCTGGCCAACGGAATGGAGCTAGCTGAGTGTTTTAATGGCCAGATGCCCTTCCTGTCACCAATGCGGAGTTTTGTTCAGCAGATATATTGTCATTGTGTCCAGAGAGAGAAATATCTGCCTCCACCATTGCAACAGTGATCAAAATTTAATTGACTTCACTGAATCTCAGCTATTCTTAGTCGTAGCTGGAATTAGACTTTTTCCCCTAGAAATTTGTATCTTGTGTTCTTTTTACAATCTTTTGCCTTTTTTTTTGTCTGGGACCATATATTTTAATAAATTTACATCTAAACTTAATTTGAGTTCTTGTGAATCTGGACCATCTCACGAAAAACCCACAATTGTGTCCTGCTTTCAGAGCTCGTCTGAAAATGTCTGCTAAATTGCAGTTTTTAACGTGTTTAAAAACGGATACAGTATAGAAGTAAATGGCATATAAGTACTTGTAATAAGAAACAAATGGGAAATTGGGATGTTGACAGAGAATAATCATGCTTGCACTATATAATTTAATACAATTTGCATTTAAATCAAATCAAGTTTTTTTTTTCCTCCTGACTCTGCCCAGATGGTGGGCTATAGATCTTTTAGCACAACGTCCAAAATGTTAAACAACTGGAAGGATAGTTCTAGCCTATAAAATACATAAAGGAATTTTCAAGTTTTCAAGCAGCATTAGAAATTATATAATTGATGAAATTATTCTAAATGTTATTCTTGTCTTGTTATTTATGTTATTATTTACATTACCTTGTCCATCATCTTCATATCATACCACTGAATATGAAACATTTCTGAGCTGATTTTGCTGCCCAAGGACAACAGAAATTAAGAGCTCAGAAATTTATATAATCTTAAATTTCTGGATTATCTTGGACCTTCCTTCCTTCCTTCCTTCCTTCCTTCCTTCCTTCCTTCCTTCCTTCCTTCCTTCCTTCCTTCCTTCCTTCCTTCCTTCCTTCCTTCCTTCTGGAAGCTTCCCAAAACAGTGTTCATTGTCAATTGTTCCATCAATTGCTCTCTATATTTTGAGAATTCATCTTGTTTCTAGATCAGGGATCTCTAACCTTGGCAACTTTATGACTTGTAAAGTTGGCTGAGGAATTCTGAGAGTTGAGATCCACAAGTCGCAAAGTTACAGATTACAGATTACCAGAGTTAGAAGGGACCTTGTAGGTCATTTAGTCCAACCCCACGCCCATGCAGGAGACCCTACACCCGTGATGGCGAACCTATGGCACGCGTGGGCACAGAAGTTGGCAAACGGGCTATTTTCGACTTCTGGAGGGCCTCCGGGGGGACTAGGGAAGGCCATTTTTGCCCTCCCCAGACTCCTAGAAAGTCTCTAGAGCCTGGTGAGAGAGAAAAATGGGCCTACCGGGCCATCACGTGCCAGGAGCAGGGGGAATTGCCAAGGTTGGAAACCTCAGTTCTAAACCATGGTTCTTCAAACTTGGTAGCTATTAAAGATGGGTAGACATCACCTCCCAACTCTCGGGCTTGGGAATGAGCTGAAGTGGTGCAGTGGTTAGAGTGCAGTACTGCAGCTACTTCAGCTGACTGCTAGTTCAGCAGATCAGTGGATCAAATCTCACCGGCTCAAGGTTGACTCAGCCTTCCATCCTTCTGAGGTGGGTAAAATGAGGACCCAGATTGTTGGGGGCAATATGCTATTTAGTATACTGTCTTTGGTGTAAGCCTCCCAGAGTCCTCGGAGAGTGGGCGGCATAGAAATATGAATAATAAAATAAATAAAAAATAAATTCCGGGAGCTGAAGTCCACCCCTTTTCAAGCTACCAAGGTTGAAAAAATATGGTCTCAAAGATAATTCAGATTTCTTCAGATAGCGTTCTGACATTTTGGCCATTTGCTGGTTTTGTGATCAATCTCCCAGAACTAGATTCCAAAAATCTATCTGGCCACTAGATGAAAGCAAAACTACAGGCCTTTTCTCTATCCCTTTGCTGTTGAAAATTGATCTTCTAGATTCTTCCAGCACAAATCTGATATTCTTGTTTGTAGTTATTTGTCTTGCTGGTGTCTAGGGAAACAGAGTTACAATCCATGGGATGGTTTGAAAATGATTTTCTGGCTGACGAGATGCAATTGAGACTGGAGTTTGCTTCCCCAATTGTATTACGTGTTCGGGACATTTATCTCCACAGATAAATATGCTGGGTGCTGGAGAATGCAGACTTGCCTACTATACTCATTTTATTCCGCAATTGATTTACCTGCCTAGTAAGTTACTGCTTTCTATTCCAACCCAGGCCCTTTTTAAATAAACTTATTTGCAAGAGCAAATTGTGCATTTTCATGAAACCCGAAGAGCTGCATCAAACTATTACTAGCCCATGCAAATGCATTTTGTGGTCATTGATAAGTTTATTCCAACACTCTCTTCCTGCATGAATCTGCAACAATGAAAATAAAACCAGCCTCCCAAATGCCATTTAGACCCCATTTCTATATGCGCCTCTTAATGTATTTTGACATACAATCTGCACTTCGGAATGTTCCTTCTCTCTCTCTCTCTCTCTCTCTCTCAAGATTATGAATGGTTAAAAATGATTTTCTTGCAAAATAGGCAATTTTAGGTTCTGTTGGAAAACTTTTTCCAACTAAAATAACATCCTATAAAACTTCAATGGAAAAAAAAAGAAAGAAAGATAAAGAAATTCTTTCTCCCCATACACATTACTGAGAAGCTGAAGATTGGATCAGCTTGTATTTTTAATTTGCAGAAAGATGTTTCCTCCAGCATCTCGCCATTCATACACAGCAAATCAAGAGTGTGCTGTTCCCCAGAATGGCTCAGTGGCTAAGACGCTGAGCTTGTCGATCGAAAGGTCGGCAGTTCAGCGGTTCGAATCCCTAGTGCCGCATAACAGGGTGAGCTCCCGTGACTTGTCCCAGCTTCTGCCAACCTAGCAGTTCGAAAGCACTTAAAAAATGCAAGTAGAAAAATAGGGACCACTTTGGTGGGAAGGGAACAGTGTTCCGTGCGCCTTTGGCATTGAGTCATGCCGGCCACATGACCACGGAGACGTCTTCAGACAGCGCTGGCTCTTTGGCTTTGAAACGGAGATGAGCACTGCCCCCTAGAGTCGGGAACGACTAGCACATATGTGCGAAGGAAACTTTTTCCTTTCCCTTATCCCCCAGAATACATTACCTCTACTAGGAATTCCTATATTCTTTTGACCTCACCAAGCTCCTGCTGTTGGCCGGTATTAGAATCCTGCTGAGAGCTGTTTGAAACCAGGTTAATAAAAATCAGATGTTCAGCAGTGCTGCAGTCCTGGCATGGCATAGCCAACGATCAGCAGACAATACGATGGATGAAAATGTTCTGCTCCTGGACCTCCTTACTAAAACAAAGATTAGGAAGGGCTAACAGCTCCCTCTCCGTCCTTGCTACACTGCACTTCGCAGAGGTGTCGCGTTGCCGCGGGGAACACTTACCGTTCTGACCTCAAAGAACAATTTTGAACAGGGACAGAGTTGCTCAGTTGTTCATAAACCTGACATTTATGCCTCACAGACAATCTTGCCGCAGTATACATCGTTCTTTATGGGTTATTTCAAATGGAATGAAATTGCCCTGATCGGTCGCTTCCTTCCCTTAACTTTCTGCACTCAGTTCGACGCACTGCCCAAACATATCGATGTGACTCATATTGGCATCAGCTCTACCATAAATAGAATACAGAAAGTCTGTGTTGAGGGGAGGAGAAAGGATTAATCAATCAATCAATCAGAATAGAGCTGGAAGGGAGATTGGAGGTCTTCTAGTGTAACCCCCTTCTCAAGCAGGAAACCCTGTACCATTTCAGACAAGTGGCTGTCCAGTTTCTTCTTTAAAACTTCCAGGGATGGAGCACCCACAACTTCTGAAGTCAAGTTGTTCCACTGGTTAATTGTCCTCATTGTCAAGAAGTTTCTCCTTAATTCCAGGTTGCTTCTCTCTTTGATTAGTTTCCACCCATTGCTTCTTGTCTTGCCTTCTGCTGCTTTGTAAAATAAGTTAACTCCCTCTTCTTTGTGGCAGCCCCTCAAATACTAGAATACTGCTATCATGTCACCCTGGTCCTTCTTTTCTCTAGACTAGCCCTACCCAGTTCCTGCAACTGTTCTTCATATGTTTTAGCCTCCAAGCCTTTAATCATCTTACTTACTTTTTTTTTTTGTAATGTGGTGACCAAGGTGGATACAGTATTCCAGGTGTGGTCTTACTAAAGATTAGGGTGAGTAGCATATAAGGATGGGGTGGTTTTATGAAACCATGCTTCCATTTTCCCTTTGGGATGTTGGCATCAGCATTTCCTCCATAAATCACCCCAAAGGTGGACTAGGTAGTTTTGCATATTATGGACAGTGGTGGGATTCAGCCGGTTCGGGCCAGTTTAGGTGAACCAGTAGTTAAATTGTTAGCTGGCTCTGTCCCTCCCCATCCCACCCCTTCCAGGAGTCCCCACATGCCCTATTTTGGTTCCCATGTAAGTGCAGGGAGGCCTACTAGGCCCAAAATGGGGCATGAGGTGTGCGGCAACCCCCTATGGCCTGTTTTCACTCCAAGGAGGCTTCAGGGAGGCCTTCTAGGCCCAAAATGGGGAGCGGGGGAGCAGCGCATCCCCCCCCACTGTGGCCCATTTTTGCTCATAGGGGTTGCAGGAGGCCGAATGCTGCCTGTCACACCCCTGGCCACACCCATCATGGCCACGCCCACCCAGCCTCTTATTAGGGCAGAGAACCGGTTGTTAAATTATTTGAATCCCACCACTAATGATGGACAATCATAGCTAGAACAGGAACACTTGCAGACATCTAAAAACGTGTCAGTTATGGAGTCATAACCCCAAGGTCTAATTCTTTTTAAGTGTTTTTAATTGTTTTGTTTATTGTTTTAATTAATGGGGCCAAATTTATATATATATATTTAACTGTATTTTAATATTTGTATTTGATGTTTTTATTTGGCTGTTCACCGCCCTGAGTCCTCAGGGAGAAGGGCGGTATACAAATTCAAAAATAAATAAATAAATAAATAAATAAGGTCAGAAGAGACAAACGGCCTCTAAGGTGCAAACCCAAATTTTATTTTCTCTGAGAATAACCTCTGAGAATCTCACTATAATATCTCAGAACCTTGTTAAGATCTGAGAATGTTCTCCAGGGATAATAATAATAAAAATAAAAACCTCTTGTAACATGGCCGAATAATAATCACACGAATAATTAGAGCGGCTTTTTTTTTTTTTAATATAACAGCGGAGATCAGCAAAAAGGTTATGAGAAAACTGTGTGTCACGAATATTAATGCCTGATGTGTGACATTAAGCCAATTGTCTGCACGCTGCTGGGCTGTCACAGGTCAAATGTAACGGAGAAGTAAAAACGGTACGAGAGGCTAAATATCATTTAAAAATAGGCTGAGAAAATACCAGTCAGTGACATAGGCAGTAACGAAATCTGCCCCAAAAGGAGAAGATGAAGTGAGGGAGTTTTCAGAGAGCAGATCATTAGATGTAGGAGTTTCCAAATGTGAAGCTTGGCGGGTCCACCCCATTCTCATAAGCTGAGTCAATAAAAATAAAAGGTCTTGGGGCCAAAGAGTCAACTAAATCTAGCATAATATCAGCCCGAGGCACCTTATGAGTTGCTGCTATGCTGCACATTTTATGCTACAGTTGCTTTAGCTGCACGTTCGGATCTTCTGTTCATATTCCACGCCTGAGTTTTCCTATTAATCCACAAATTAAACCATCTGGGAAGATCATTCCGGTTAAGATGGGAGCTTGGGATTGATTCAGCGCAGCCGTTCCTACGATTCCAAAGTCTTCATGTTGAAATCTTGAGAGTTGCATCCTAGGATTACAGGTGACTTACAAGCATTTGTGAAGGACCGTTCGAAGTTGCAACACTGAAAAAGGTGACCTATGACCAGTCTTTATATTTGCAACCATCACAGCATCCCTACAGTCAGGTGATCAAAATTTGGACGCTTGGCAGCTCGTATGTATTTGTAATGGTTGCATCATCCCAGGGTCACATGATCATCCTTTGCAACCTTCAAAGCTGGTTTCTGTCAAGCAAAATCAATGGGGAGATCAGATTTGGTTAATAAGCACATGATTCACTGAAATATCTGAAGTGCGGGATAGGACAAATCACCGCAGCCAATTTGACACAGTCAACTCACCATATTCAACTCATGGCAGGGCAATTCTTCATAGCGAACTCAAGGAAGGACAATTCTCCATGGCCAAATCATGGCAGGACAGTTCTCCATATCCAACTCATGGCAGGACAGTTCGCCATATCCAACTCATGAAAGGACAATTCTTCATAGCGAACTCATGGTAAGATAATTCTCCATGGCCAACTCATGGCAGGACAGTTCTCCATGGCCAACTCATGGCAGGACAGTTCTCCGTATCCAACTCATGGTAGGACAATTCTCCATGGCCAACTCATGGCAGGGCAATTCTTCATAGCGAACTCATGGTAAGACAATTCTCCA
The DNA here is from genome assembly GCF_059756535.1 of Pantherophis guttatus. Lineage (NCBI taxonomy): Eukaryota > Metazoa > Chordata > Lepidosauria > Squamata > Colubridae > Pantherophis > Pantherophis guttatus. Next base: position 24,604,681 of record NC_142071.1, on the reverse strand, counting down.
TGGCCAACTCATGGCAGGACAGTTCTCCATGGCCAACTCATGGAAGGACAATTCTCCATGGCCAAATCATGGCAGGACAATTCTCCATGGCCAAATCATGGCAGGACAGTTCTCCATATCCAACTCATGGCAGGACAGTTCGCCATATCCAACTCATGAAAGGACAATTCTCCATGGCCAACTCATGGCAGGGCAATTCTTCATAGCGAACTCATGGTAAGACAATTCTCCATGGCCAACTCATGGCAGGACAGTTCTCCATGGCCAACTCATGGCAGGACAGTTCTCCATGGCCAACTCATGGCAGGACAATTCTCCATGGCCAAATCATGGCAGGACAGTTCTCCATATCCAACTCATGGCAGGACAGTTCGCCATATCCAACTCATGAAAGGACAATTCTCCATGGCCAACTCATGGCAGGACAGTTCTCCATATCCAACTCATGGCAGGACAGTTCTCCATGGCCAACTCATGGAAGGACAATTCTCCATGGCCAACTCATGGCAGGACAGTTCTCCATGGCCAACTCATGGCAGGACAATTCTCCATGGCCAAATCATGGCAGGACAGTTCTCCATATCCAACTCATGGCAGGACAGTTCGCCATATCCAACTCATGAAAGGACAATTCTCCATGGCCAAATCATGGCAGGACAGTTCTCCATATCCAACTCATGGCAGGACAGTTCGCCATATCCAACTCATGAAAGGACAATTCTCCATAGCGAACTCATGGTAAGACAATTCTCCATGGCCAACTCATGGCAGGACAGTTCTCCATGGCCAACTCATGGAAGGACAATTCTCCATGGCCAACTCAAGGAAGGACAATTCTTCATAGCGAACTCATGGTAAGATAATTCTCCATGGCCAACTCATGGCAGGACAGTTCTCCATGGCCAACTCATGGAAGGACAATTCTCCATGGCCAACTCAAGGAAGGACAATTCTCCATGGCCAACTCATCATGAGACAACTTGCTGCGGGACGATTGAACAATTCAATTTTAAGTATTTAAAATAATTAAACTATCTTTTGACTTTTTGTCATGCATTTTGTTCCCTCCTTTGGCATCCTTTCTTTAATGATTCTATTCCACCATTTCTTTGATATTAGTGTAACTCTTGTCCCGTGGTGAGTTGTCCCACAGCAAGTTTGCTGCAGTGAGTTGGCCATGGCAAGTTGGCCACAGCGAGTTGGCTGTGGCCAGTTGACCATGCCGAGTTGTCCTAAAAAGGTTATAAAATCGGGGGTGACTCATTTAACAACTGCCTTTCTTAGCAATGGAAATTCTGGACCCAGTTGTGACCATAACTCGAGGATCACCTGCATCTTCAGTGCTGCAGAAAATCTAAGGATAGTACACAAAATTGTCTGCTACAACATCTTACCTGTCAACGACTTTTTCAGCTTCAACCACAATAATACACGGGCAAACAATCAATACAAACAAAAGGTAAACCGCTCCAAACTCAATTGCAGAAAATACGACTTCAGCAACAGAGTGGTCAACGCCGACTCCATTGCTACATCCTCAAACCCCCACAACTTCAACCTCAAACTGTCTACCGTGGACCTCACCCCATTCCTAAGAGGTCCGTAAAGGGGTCATGCATAAGCGCACCAGTGTGCCTACCGTCTTACTATCCCCATTTATCTGTATTTACTTCCTTTGTTTATTTTTATACCTATATTTGCTATCTTGCACATTTGATAAACAAATTGAGCCTGAGTGGCATAGGAGGCTAATGCCTCCTACTAAGGCAGCATTTAACATCCAGCTGCCTGCAATTACTACGAGTTCAATTCTCACCAGGCTCAAGGTTGACTCAGCCTTCCATCCTTTCTAAGGTAGGTGAAATGAGGACCCAGATTGTGGCGGCAATAAGCTGACTTTGTATAAAATATACAAAAGTATGAAGGCTATTGCTTAACGTCCTGAGTCTCTGGAGAAGGGCGGCATATAAAAATAAATAAATAGATAGATAGATAGATAGATAGATAGATAGATAGATAGATAGATAGATAGATAAATAAATTTAACAAACAAATAATTAAATAAATATCACCGAGCAGTTGTAGGTGGTGTACGATCACATGTGGCATGAGAATTAATTTCCAGCGTGATCTCTAAAACTACAAAGGAATCTGAGATGGGAGGGAGGATAAACAATGAAATTTGTCTGTTCAAATTAGCAGAACAATTGTGTCGTCACTGCAGCTAAGCCAGTCTTCAAAATGCTTGCAGCCATCGAATTAACTAATGGTTGAGTGCCAACTTCGGAAGACAACACAACCTTCCTCTCACAGAATCTCCAGATTTAAAAAAAAAAAAAATCAGCAAAAATAGCTGTGTTGGTCTTAAGGGGAAAGAAAACCAAACCTCTAACATCTGGTATTATCAACTTGGACCAACCAACGAGGAAGAATGTTTACATTTTAATTATTTTCTAACACCTTTATTAATCAACACTCTCTCCTACCAGTAAAGTGGAGAACAAACTTAAGGGGAAATAAATATTCCCATTCTAGAGGGCTAATCTTCTCAGGTTTTACAAGAGAATGCAAAGGCTGATTAGCGACTGAGAACAGGACAAAGAGGAGCCTGAAAAACCCCAGAGATTTGGGAAACATAGGGTAAGAGAAGCTCAAGATAAGAGGCAAAGTGGTGCATTATATCATTGCATGCGTTCAGATTGACTGGCAGTTCAATCGAAGGTTACAGAGTCAAGATTCTAATCAGAAAGAGATAATTTGAGGTTGAAATCAAACCTCTGGATGCATCAATACGAACTAGTGGCCGAATACACCTGGTCTACCCCAACATGTGGGAGGGGGCATTCTGCTCCCTTTTGCCTTTCAGCTCCAATCCAAGAGCCCTCAAGCAGTCGCATCCACGACAGACCATTTTTATACCAAATATATTTTGCTGATAAAGAAATAAAGGGAGACTAGTATAGATCTATTTCAAGCTTTTTAGCTCTCATCAGCCAGCCATACCCTTACTTGGATTCGAACTTGGGCTGCCTGCATGTTAGGCAGTTGTATTAACCATATATCGCAATATAGATACACAGGCAGTGGTGGGATCCTCCCGGTTGAACAACTGGTTTGGGGATTAAGACACCCCTCAAAAAGAAGGCTTACCCGGTTTTTAGGGGGTCAAAAGAAAATAAGACCCGGTCGTATTTTCAAAGAAATAGTATTTTCATAAGAGCCCTGGTGGCGCAGCAGACTCATAGCCTGTTATTAACATTCAGCTGCCTGCAATTACTGCAGGTTCGAATCTCGCCAAGGCTCAAGGTTGACTCAGCCTTCCAACCTTTCTAAGGTAGGTAAATTGAGGACCCAGATTGTGGGGGCAATAAGATGACTTTGTACAAATATACAAAAGTATGAAGGCTATTGCTTAACGCATTGTAAGCCACCCTGAGTCTCCGGAGAAGGGCGGCATATAAATCAAATTTAAAAAAAAAGAAAGAAAGAAAGAAACATGGTAGTCTTGAACTTACGACCACGATTGAGCCCCAAATTTATATTGCTAATTTTATCAGTGAACCACTGCTGTGATTAAATTAGTAACACGGTGGTTAAGTGGATTTGGCTTCCCCATTGTCTTTCCTTGTCAGAAGGCCTCAAAAGGGGATGACATGGGACACAGCAACCGTCATAAATATGAGAATCAAGATCACGTGAAGGGTTAATACCACTTTATAATGCCTTGGTAAGGTCCCACTTGGAATCCTGCATCCAGTTTTGGTCGCCACGATGTAAAAAAAAGAAGTGGAGACTCTAGAAAGAGTGCAGAGAAGAGCAACAGAGAGGATTAGGGGACTGGAGGCTAAAACATACAAAGAACGGTTGCAGGAATTGGGTATGTCTAGTTTAATGAAAAGAAGGACCAGGGGAGACATGATAGCAGTGTTCTAATATCTCAGGGGCTGCCACAAAGAAGAGGGAGTCAAGCTATTCTCCAAAGCACTTGAGGGCAGGACAAGAAGCAATGGGTTGAAACTCATCAAGGAGAGAAGCAACCTAGAACTATGGAGAAATTTCCTGACAGTGAGAACAATTAATCAGTGGAACAACTTGCCTCCAGAAGTTGTAAATTCTCCAACACTGGAAATTTTTAAGAAGAGATCGGACAACCATTTGTCTGAAGTGAAGGGTTTTCTGCCGAAGCTGGGGGGGGGTGGACTAGAAGACCTCCAAGGTCCCTTCCGACTCTGTTATTCTAAGTTGCCAGGCATCCAAATGTAAATCATGTGACCATGGAGATACTGCAAGGATCATCAGTGTGAAAATGGCCGTAAGTCACTTTGAACCATTGTAACTTTGACCGTTCTTTGAAGGTTCAAAGTTACGACGAAGTGTTGTAAGTTGAGGACTACCTGTATTTATTTATTTTTTTCTGAGATATTTCTGCCTTTCTGTCAGTGGCCATCATAGATTTGGGACTCTTCTCCATTAAAGCAAATGCAACTGGATCCATACCAACTTTACTGTTGCTAATTGCTTAACTATTAGTCTCTGCCGAAGGTTTAATCATATTCTTTCCTTCAAAAGCTCCGGGTTACAACACAGGGCACGTCTGAGTCATTTTCGTGTATTGGATGCATAACTGCCTCACTTCCAGTCAGAATCGCCCTAATGGTTCATCCGTTCCTCTGTTTTAGACGCGGAGCTAATAGCAGGAAACAAAACTAAATTCCTGACCTTATTGGAAGTTCCTTGGCTCCTGGTCAGAATATTTGCTCTTAGAATCCATCCTCGGCAGACTGGCGGACGGTATTCAAAGCCGAGACTTCCAAGGTGGATCTTTTGCCATTTAATTGGATAGAGGCCATTCTGGGAAGCTTTTCCGATGCAAATTGGAATTAAAGTTCTTGAAAGGATGATACATGATACCCAAGGTTGCTGCTGATTAAAAATGGGAATGGAATGGAATGGAATGGAATGGAATGGAATGGAATGGAATAGAATAGAATAGAATAGAATAGAATAGAATAGAATAGAATAGAATAGAATAGAATAGAATAGAATAGAATAGAATAGAATAGAATAGAATAGAATAGAATAGAATAGAATAGAATAGAATAGAATAGAACAGAACAGAACAGAACAGAACAGAACAGAACCTTGGAGATTGTCTAGTCCAACCCCCTGCTCAAACAGAAAACTCTATACCATTTCAACAAATAGTTATCCAATCTCTTCTTTAAAACTTCCAGTGATGGAGCACCCACAACTTCTGGAGGCAAGTTGTTCCACTGGTTAATTGTTCTCACTGTCAGGAAGTTTCTCCTTAATTCCAGGTTGCTTCTCTCTTTGATTAGTTTCCACCCATTGCTTCTTGTCCTGCCCTCAGGTGCTTTGGAGAAATAGCTTGACTCCCTCTTCTTTGTGGTAGTTCTTCAAATACTGGACCACTGCTATCATATCTCCCCTACTCCTTCTTTTCATTAAACTAGACATATTCCAGCAACCTTTCTTTATATGTTTTAGCCTCCAGTCCTCTAATCAGCTTTGTTGCTCTTCTCTGCACTCTTTCTTGAGTCTCAACATCTTTTTTACATCGTGGCAAACAAAACTGGATGCAGGATTCTAAGTGGGGCCTTCCTTCAAACTATGCTGAAATCTATTTAGCTTCTCAGAGGTTTTCTCCCTCTGCAAAAGGATTGACAAGTTTACTCCCAGTGTTTGACAGTTTCTTACTCGTTTCCTCTTGTGTTGGTCATGTGATGGCAGCCCTGTCATCTTTCTGCTGCCATCTGGTGGCCATCCAGATCCTTGCAGCCCAGGAAACAGTTGCCTTAATACCATAGGTTGCCTCAATCTGAAACCATGAGTTGAAATGGCCCAATGTCTATGGAGATTCTCAATCATCCAGGTCATGGTTGTCCCAAAGGGGCTTTTTTTCAAGAGGCAACTGGATTTTCTGGGTTTTTTTTTTTTCTTTGAAGACGTTTCGCTTCTCATCCAAGAAGAAGCTTGGAGACGTTGGGAGAAGCGAAACGTCTTCCAAGAAAAACCAGAAAGTCCAGTCGCCTCTTGAAAAAGCACCTTTAAAATGGTACAGGGAAAAAAAGTGATTTATGACCAGTCCTCACCTTTACAACTATTGCAGCTTGCCCATGGTCATGTGATCAACATTCGGGCACCTGGCGAACGGCAGTCATTCGCTTAACGAGCATAGCAAAAGGTCGTAAAATCAAACATGACTCACTTAACAAACCTGTTGTGGCCTGCCAGCAGAGCTGGTGGCAAACTCAGACAGTGAGGAGGTTGGGGAGGAACATGGGCCAGTCCTGGAGTCTGGGGAAGGCTCTGATGAGGTCTCTGCGGTGGAGGCAGAGAGGAGGCCAGGGCCGGATGCCAGTTCTCAGCTGCCTTCAGAGTCAGACATCAGTGGGGTAGAAGAACAGCTGGAGCCTGTTCTCAGTGTGTGCATGTGCAGAGCTGCCAGGAGAAGGGAACAGCTGAAGAACAAGGGTCGACTCAGAAGTAAAGCCACAGATGGATGGAAAATGACCCATCCCATAGGGAATAAAGAGGAGCGAAAGGGGAGGGGAGTTTGCAGGAGACAATAAATTCAATTCATTAGAGTGAAGATCTGTTCCTGACTTCTTGCCAAGTATTGTCTGCTACAGAGTGGCGTTTGGAAGATATCGGCCTGGCAGCTCTCCAAGCCTGATAAAGGTCTGTAGCTGTGAAATCTCTTGAAAGACTGTTTGCTGGAGAGGAATTCCCTTTAAACTAAATAAAAGGGGTTTTATCGGGACAAGGAGTCAGTTAGGTCAAAACAAAATCACTTTGCTTAGCAAACTAAATTCTGGTTGTAACTGGAGGACTACCTGGGCGGCCTTAAGAATTTTCTTAAAAGGCCTTTTTCCAATGAATTTCAAAAGCCATTTCCGTTTTATCGTATTGACCGAGAACTACAGGATAACTGTTTCTGTGCCGTAGGATTAAGAACATAAAATATGTGCTCTTCCACAAAGTACAGTGAGAATTAATCTGAATCTCTGCATCTCCCTTTCTCTCTCTCTCTCTTTTGCTCAGCTTCGCCTGGCTCCAAAGTTAATAAATCAAAATTGGGAAAGCTGAGGGCTTTAGCACAAAGCTATGCAGCTCATTTCCAAGCCTTGTTCTTATCCTTTATTGAATTTATTTTTTTCTTTATCTTGAATTATGACTCCCTAAGGAGCTTTTTTAGCGTGGCAAATTACGTGAGTTTAGGGGAATTGTATCCCCAAATGTTAGGAAGTTTCAAGATTCTTAACTGTGGATATCAAGGCCAATGCTTTAACATCCCACATATTATTATTATTATTATTATTATTATTATTATTATTATTATTATTATTATTATTGTTGTTGTTGTTGTTGTTGTTATTGTTATTGTTGTTATTATTATTATTTATTGGTTAATCTTTAGTGAGATTCACAGCCTTTGAGGCTGGTTAATAGCTCAGCAGCTCTAGTCCTAACCAAGGACCTAGGAACTGTTAAGGTATCGTCGGAGGATGTAAGCTGTTCCGAGTAAGGTGGTTTTTTGTAGAGTCAAAATGTTCAAGTTCGGCAAATTTAGAATTTCTAAATAGCGGGGTAGCCCTTTGGGTATTGCTCCGAGGGCTCCAATTACAATCGGGACAACACACGATTTCTTTTTCCACAGTCGCTCAACTTCAATTTGTAAGTCCCGGTACTTTGTGATTTTTTCTTGCTGCTTATCTTCAATTCGTGCATCACCAGGTATTGCAATGTCAATGAACCATACTTTTTTCTTTTCAACTATTGTTATGTCAGGTGTGTTGTGGACCAAGTGCCTGTCAGTCTGAATCCTAAAGTCCCACAAGATCTTGAGTTTCTCATTCTCTAAAACTTTCTCAACCTGATGTTCCCAGTGGTTTTTGCTGTACTCAAATCCAAACTTCTGGCACAATTTCCAGTGAATGATTTTAGCAACACGGTCATGGCGTTGTAGGTAGTCAGTTTGTGAAATTTTGCTGCACCCACTGATCAGGTGGTCAACTGTCCCTTCTTTTTCATTGCAGAGGCGGCATTTGCTGTTGGTGGTAACATGTTGAATTTTTGCCTTCATACAGTTTGTGGCTAGGGCTTGTTCTTGAGCTGCCAAAATAAAGCTTTCTGTTTCTTTTTTCAGTACTCTTGATCTTAACCAGTTCCAAGTTAGTTTCTGGTCAGCTTTGCCTTCAATACTTTTCAAGTATTGGCCATGCAGAGCTTTGTGTTTCCAATTTTCAGCTCGCTGCTCAATTACTTCTTTCTTATATTCTGCTTTTGTTTTAGTTGTCTTTAAAAGGCCTCCTTTATTTACTTCCTTAATCATTGGTTCTTCACTTTTCTGGATGTAACCATTCAAGCTGCATTTTTCTTCTTCCACAGTCTGCTTTACTTGTAGGAGTCCTCGACCACCCTCTGCTCTTGGTAAATATAATCGGTCAACATCACTTTTAGGGTGCAAGGCATGATTCATTGTCATAAGCTTCCTTGTTTTTCTGTCCAAATTGTCTAACTCCATCTGGGTCCAGTCAATTATTCCTGCAGAGTATCTAATCACAGGTATAGCCCAGGTATTTATGGCTTTTATGATGTTTCCTCCACTCAATTTGGACATTAATATCTTACGAATTCGTCGAATGTACTTGGCTGAAGTTAATTCCTTGACTTTATTATGCATTAAGTCAGAGGCTTCTAAAATTCCCAAGTACTTGTAGCCTTCTTCTGATTTTACTGCCTTTATCATTTCTTCATTCTCTAGTTCTATTCCATCCTCTTCTATGATCTTGCCTGCTTTGGTTGCTATTGTTGCACATTTGTCAATTCCAAACTGCATACCAATGTCTTGGCTGAATTCTTTTGTGTTTTCAATTAATAAATTCAGTTCAGCTTTTGTTTTACCAAACAGCTTCAAATCATCCATGTACATCAAGTGCGAGATTTTCAGTCCTTTCTTTGCAAGTTCGTATCCACAGTTCATCTTCTTCAAAATGATTGTCAGTGGTAGCATTGAGAGTATAAAAAGTAGAGGTGAAAGGGAATCGCCCTGGAAAATGCCTCGTTTAATTTCAACTTCACCCAGTTCTTCTTCATTAGCCATAAGTTTTGTTTTCCAGAGGTTCATTGAAGATTCCATGAATTTTTGTACGTTGCTGCTGATGCCTAATATTTCCAGGCATTTCTTGATCCAGCTATGGGGAACTGAATCAAATGCTTTCTTATAGTCTATCCAAGCCATGAACAGGTTGGTTCGTCTTTTCTTTGAGTTCTTTAGGATTAGCTTGTCGATCAGCAATTGATCTTTTGTTCCTCTTGAGTTTTTGCAGCATCCTTTCTGTTCTACAGGAAGCAAGTTATTTCTTTCCAGGTATCCATAGATTTGGTTTGCAATGATACCAGTAAGAAGCTTGTATGTTGTTGGCAAACAGGTGATTGGCCTATAGTTTCCAGGGTCCTTTCCTTTTTCTTTATCTTTTTGGATCAAAAATGTCCTTCCAGTTGTCATCCATCCATCATTTTCAGGTGTTTTTAGGATTATTATTATTATTATTATTATTATTATTATTATTATTTTATTTATATACCGCCTGTCAGCACTTCAAGCTGCATTTACTCTAGTGCTGACATAAGAAAGAGAAGTGGAGACATCTGGAAAGGGATGTTTGACTTTTCACCTACTTATTTTCCCTGGAGATAATATCCCCTAGGAGATGGGATGGCAGGGGGGAAATTTCTTTGAGCTGGATCAGTAGATTAGGGGTAGAGTGACTTGGAAGATGGCCAATGAGTGCAGAGGAGTGGGGAACGGAAAGGCAGGGTTTTGGGTCTGGAAGTCAGTGTTGGCTGCGATGGAGTCGGAGTTAGAATGTCGTGCTTAATAAATGGGAGTTTTTCATCAAAGACTTTGTTTGAAATGCAATTTATTTGAGACGACCTCGAAACCTGACACCGCCCTCCTCCCGAAGGACTCGGGGCGGTGTACAGCCAAAATTAAAAACATAAATATACAATATCATAGTTAAAATTAATTAAAATCATGAAATAGTTTTGGCCAAATTTTAAAACCCAAAGTTAAAACCCAATTTAAAATCATTCAATTAGACAGCCCCGCCTGTTGGAACAGTAGGGTCTTGAGGGCACAGCGAAAGACCCGGAGATCAGAGATGTTACGAATATCCGGGGGCAATTCATTCCAAGGGGCAGGGGCTCTGACAGAGAAGGCTCTCCTCCTGGGTGTCGCCAGCTGGCATAACTTGGCCGACGGCACCCTGAGGAAGTCCCTCTCTGTGGGAGCGAACTGGTCGGTGGGAGGCTGTTGGTGGCAGAAGGTGGTCCCATAGATATCCTGGTCCTATGCCATGGAGCGCTTTGAAGAGCGACCTCAGATCATTTGAGAGCAACATGGGATTCTATCCATTTCAGACAACTAATTTGGTTCCTTGAAATGCAAAGCAAACCATCTCTCTAAATATATATGTGTGTGTGTGTGTGTGTGTGTGTGTATATATATATATATATATATATATATATATATATATATATATATATATATATATATATATATATATATATATATATATATATATATTGGCAACCTGGAATCGAACAATAGCTCATTCAGAAGGGTGAGTTCTAATTTTTTTTTACTACCGGTTCTGTGGGTGTGGCTTATTTTGTGGGCGTGGCTTGATGGTCATGTGACAATTCTTTAGGATTTAGTAGAGGTACTGGTCTACCAGGCTTTTAACTGCTTGCAGAGCTGTACCGGTCTACTCATTTGTTTTTGGAGGCATTGGTCTACCCATTTGTTCTTGGAGCATCCTGGTCTACCCATTTGTTCTTGGAGTCACCGGTCTACTCATTTGTTTTTGGAGGCACCGGTCTACCACCACACTGCCTTTTAACACTGATCAGCTGTTGGGCGGCCCTTTGAAGCCCCACGGCAAGAGTTTAAACAGTTTTTTCCCTTCTAGCCGATCAGCTGGGATTCGGGAGGCAGTGAATAGATTGGGGGCAGGGCCAAATAAAAGGTAAGAATAACGTGGGCGGGGCAGGAGGGCTCAGCTCCTGAACAAAGAGAACCGGTTTGGTGACGTCATATCGTCACTGCTACCGGTTCGGCTGAGGTTCGGGAGGAACCCACCACTGGTCTCCAACCTTGGCAACTTTAAGACTTGTGGACTTCAACTTCCAGAGTTCCTCAGCCAGCAAAGCTTGCTGGCTGAGGAACTCTGGAAGTTGAAGTCCACAAGTCTTAAAGTTGCCAAGGTTGGAGACCCCTGATCCAGGTCATGGTTGTCCCAAAGGTGCTTTTTCAGGAGTATCAATTCTTCCATTCCTTGCTCTCCTGTCTGAGCTGAAGAAGCTTCTTGGATGAGAAGCGAAACATCTTCAAAAGAAAAACAAGGAAGTCACCTGCCGAAAAAGCACCTTTGGGACAGTTGGTTGGTTGTTTGAGTCTCCATGGGCTAAAATCATATCTTCCCACTGGAGTCTCCTAATTCCTATATCATACTGCGTTTTATTCTTCACCGTCTCTGGAGTTTCATGCCTTTATTATTTATTTATTCATTTATTTATTAAACCTACATGCCACCTGTCTTGCCAAAGGTGACTCCAGCTGGCTTCAGAACCGATCATTATAAATGCCAATATAAAACATGAAGATAATAAGTGGAGACATTAAAATGGATTTGGAGGCCTTGGTGGGTTTTTTGTTGTTGTTGATGTTTTTTTTTTTGTTTTTGCATTCCTCTCAGTACGGATCCAGTTATGTGTCTTAGAACTGAGGCTTGAGGGGATGATTGGAATGAATGTTAATGATTTTCTTTGCCAAATCCCAAAAAAGAAAAAAGAAAAGAAAAGAAAAGAAAGAAAGAAAATTAAAAAGGGGGAGGGGATGCAAACCCTATAAGGAGATTGCTGTAAAAGGAAACCTCTGTTTCTGACTCAATCTCTTTCTCTTTTGTTTCTCTCTGTCTCTCTCTCTCTCTCTCTTTCTTTCTCTCTCCATCTCTCTCTTTCTCTCTGCCTCTCTCTGCCTCTCTATCTCAATCTCTTTCTCTTTTTTTCTCTCTGCCTCTCTTTCTTTCTCCATCTCTCTCCATCTCTCATTCTCTCTCTGCCTCTCTCTGCCTCTCTCTCTCTCTCTCTCAATCTTTCTCTTTCTCTCTCTGTCTCGTTTTCTCCATCTCTCTTTCTCTCTCCATGTCTCTCTCTTTCTCTCTGTCTCTCTCTCTCTCTGTCTCAATCTCTTTCTCTTTCTTTCTCTTTGCCTCTCTCTGCCTCTCTTTCTCCATCTCTCTTTCTCTCTCCATCTCTCTTTCTCTCTTTCTCTCTGCCTCTCTCTCTCTCTTTCTCTCTCCATCTCTCTCTCTTTCTCTCATTCTTCATCTCTCTTTCTCTCTCCATCTCTCTCTCTTTCTCTCTGCCTCTCTCTGTCTCTCTGTTTCAATCTCTTTCTTTTTCTCTGACCCTCTCTGCCTCTCTTTCTTTCTCCATCTCTCTTTCTCTCTCCATCTCTCTCACTCTTTCTCTCTGCCTGTCTGCCTCTCTCTCTGTCTCTCTGTCTCTGTCTCTCTCTCTCTCTCTCTCTCTCTCTCTCTCTCTCCTCTTCACCAGATTCAATATCAATGAATGGCCTATTTCTCTGAGGCTTTTCAACAAACCATTAGCAGCACAAATATATTTGTTGGCATGCAAATCACTGCACATTATGAGGCTTGATTAATATTATAATGTGTTGATGAGAGCCAGTCAGTGGCTTTTTGGAACTGAGCACCCTTATTATTGACTTGTTTGGGTGCCACGTATCTATGATAGATTGGATTTGGAATGGGTGTCAGTTTTTGTTCACTTTCGGCGACGCACCGGTTTTATTCCTCTTTTCTTCGAGTGCTTAAATATGAGAGTCTGCCGATAACAAGTCAGGGAGGCAGCCCCCTCGCGTGATGAATACAATTGACATTTCATTCATATGACGGAGGCCGTCTCTCCGTTCATTCTCAAGGAAACCCACTTGGGAACACGAGGGCCCCTTCGGAATTCTTTCGCATTATCCCTATGTAATTCCTGATAAGATACACCGCTCTTTGGATTTACTTTATTTATTTATTTATTAAATGGGTATGCCACCCACCTGGCCATCAGGCCATTCTAGATGGCTTAGCACATGGCAGAAAAAATACCCCAATGTAAAACATTAAAAATACATGAACAATGAATATTGGCATTAAAATTAAAAAACGATGGCATAGTAAGGAAGGAAAATACAAACAGGGTGGAGGGAAAATCTTCTCTTAGTTCACTAAATGCCTCCAGTTAGTGGAACAGCCCCATCAGGACCCTAGGTATGTTATGGTTATGGTTATGGTTATGGTTATGGTTATGGCAGGGGTGAAATCCAGCAGGTTTTGACAGGTTCTGGAGAACCGGTAGCAGAAATTTTGAGCAGTTTGGAGAATCGGCAGCAGAAATTTTGAGTAGTTCGGGGAACCGGCAAATACCACCTCTGGCCGTCCCAGAGTGGGGAGGGAATGGGGATTTTGCAGTATCCTTCCACCAGGAGTGGGGAGGGAATGGAGATTTTGCAGTATCCTTCCCCTGGAGTGGGGTGGAAATGGAGATTTTGCAGTATCCTTCCACCAGGAGTGGGGAGGGAATGGAGATTTTGCAGTATCTTTCCCCTGGAGTGGGGTGGAAATGGAGATTTTGCAGTACCCTTCCCCTGCCATGCCCACCAAGCCACACCACGTCCACCAAACCACATCACGTCCATCAAGCCACACCCACAGAACCGGTAGTAAAAAAAAATGGATTTCACCACCGTGCTATGGTTATGGTTATGGGGTATGTTATGGTTTTGGTATGGTTATGTTATGTTATGTGTATGAGTATGTTGTGGTATTTTAGGAGTATGTTATGGTATGTTATGAGTATGTTAGGTTATGGTTATATTAAGCTATGGTTATGGTTATGTTAGGTTATGGTTATGTTTTTTATTTTATTTTATTTTATTAGCCCGATGATTTAGAGGTAGTTCTACCTCTAAATCAGCTTTCATGTCTAAGGCAGGACTATAACCCATAGTTTCCTGGTTCTTAGGCCAGGACCTTAGCCCTTAGACAAAACCGTCTCTTTAGAAAACAAAAGTGTTGGAAACTATACTATAATCTATTACAACGGGTTTGCCATAGATTTAAAATCCGTCAAATGCCTCAAACCGAGGAAAGAACTATGGTCTGTTTAGGTGCGTAACACAGCCCTGTCGCCAATGAAGGTGAATCTACCCAGGATAATGTTGCAGGTTCAATCTGGGTGTCAAGATTCCGAGTGATGAACCCAACCGATTCAGCAACTCAGAGAGTTTTCGCTTTCTCAAAGAACTGCTTTATTGGGTATATCATTTCGGCCCAGTTGAAAAACAAACCAGCTCCCTATTTCTATGGATATTTTCCGTGCTTTCAGTATAACTAAAGGTTAGACAGCTCCCACCCTCCTTGTCATAGATCACCTTGTCCAATTAGGTGTTTTGGCATCTCCTTGGTAACCTCTTCCAGTCTCTGGCCAGCACCTGTTAGGATGACCTTGGTTCCAGTGCTGGGATTCAAATTTTTTTTACTACTGGTTCTGTGGGCGTGGCTTTGTGGGCGCGGTGTGGCTTTGTGGGCGTGGCAGGGAAGGATACTGTAAAAACTCCATTCCCTCCCCACTCCAGGGAAGGTTACTGCAAAATCCCCATTTCCTCCCGATCAGCTGGGACTCGGGAGGCAGAGAATAGACAGGGTGGGGCCAGTCAGAGGTGGTATTTGCCGGTTCTCCAAACAACTCAAAATTTCCGCTACCAGTTCTCGAGAACTGGTCGGAACCTGCTGAATACCATCTCTGCTTGGTTCCCATGAGATAGTAAGTTGTTGATGTCTGGCCTGACATTCCAAATCTCCCTCACACCCCCAAAGTGTGTCAAGCTGAGAAACGGAGAAAATGGTTGCGACATGCCCAATCTGTTGCAAAATTGACATTGGGTCAGTCACCGGGACCAGAGGTTTTGTCGTTTGAGTTTTCAGACTTGTGCTGGAGCCCATCTTCAGGGAACCGCTCTCTAGCAGTGAGTGTGCTGCTCGGTCCACTTTGCAAAATTGTCCTAGCTACTACTGCAATACTCAGCTGCAATAGCAAATAGCACTTAGAGTTATATACCGCTTTACAATGCTTTACAGCCCTCTCTAAGCGGTTTACAGAGTCAGCATATTTGCCCCCAACAATCTGGGTCCTCATTTTACCCACCTCGGAAGGATGGAAGGCTGAGTCAAGCTCGAGCCTGGTGAGATTTGAAATGCCAAATTGCAGGCAGCTGGCAGTCAGCAGAAGTAGCCCGCGGTACTACACTCTAACCACTGCGCCACCTTGCAAAAGTAAAAGTGAATATTATACCTGACTACATGTATAAAATGCAGTCATGTATAATGAATATTAAGGGACACAGTGGCTCAGTGGCTAAGATGCTGAGCTTGTCGATCAGAAGGTCGGCAGTTCAGCGGTTCGAATCCCTAATGCTGCATAACGGGGTGAGCTCCCGTTACTTGTCCCAGCTTCTGCCAATCTAGCAGTTCGAAAGCATGTAAAAAATGCATGTAGAAAAATAGGGACCACCTTTGGTGGGAAGGTAACAGCGTTCCATGTGCCTTTGGCGTTGAGTCATGCCGGCCACATGACCACGGAGACGTCTTCGGACAGCACTGGCTCTTCGGCTTTGAAACGGAGATGAGCACCGCCCCCTAGAGCTGGAAGTGACTAGCACATGTGTGGAGGAACCTTTACCTTTACCTATAATGAATATTATGAATATTATACATGACTACAAATAACTTTGGATTAACTTTCCGTAACTACTCCCTGCGTGTGCATCTCCTGGAATTTCAAACCACTGTCCGAAATGAAGTTTCCATCAGAATTTCTCTGATGGAAAACTTCCTTTCTCAGAATTATTTTCTATTGCAGAATGGTTTTGTTGATACGTTTAAAAAGATTCTACCGGATGATCCCTGACCCAAATGGAACACCTTTCAAAATTTAACCCAGTTAGCTCTCGTTCTGTCTCTACGGCACATCGCTAATATTTCTCTTTCCTTTTCGCCAAGTCAATTCCTCTCATTTCTTTTACTTGACTCTATGGAAATGAGCCTTGGGATTGCATGATGCGTTTGGATGGCTATATCGATCTCCGGGTTCTCCCCACACCTCCTGTTCCATCTTTTTCTCTTTCCATTTGATCAGTTTCCGAGGTTATTGCTTTCCCTTCAGCAAGCTCAACTTATTTAATTCTGGTCATTTCAGCCCAGGGATCGGTCTTTCGAAACACACCACAGCAATTGGAAAAAAGCTTACTTCGCCCAGCAGCACCCTGAACCTTTTAATTCCTTCTGTCTTGCAAAGTAAATTTGGCTTTAGAAGAAACGGCTTCTGATAGGGATTCTCTCATCTGTGACTCCAGCACAAAAAGAGAAGCTATTTTCTGGCAATCATGGTTCACTTGGTTTGGACAAAGAGTGTCTCGTGCAACTCTCAGGTCTGATGTATTTGGAAAAGGGGGGAAAGAAAAAGCAAAGGAAATGGTAGCAGGTTTTTTTAGTTTACAGATCCTCTCGAAAACTTTGGAAGTGTTGTGACACAGCGGAGGATTGGCATTCAAGAGATCTGAGTTTAACCTCTGCCATCCCCAGAGAGAAGCAATCAAAGATCTTGGCAAGATTTCCCAAGAGATTTCCGAGAAGCCATCTTGGAAATATTCAACCAATCAGTAGTGGGATTCAAAAAATTTTACTACTGGTTCTGTGGGCCTGGCTTGGTGGGCGTGGCATGGCTTGGTGGGCGTGGCTTGGTGGGCATGGCAGGGGAAGGACACTGTAAAATCTCCATTCCCTCCCCACTCCAGGGGAAGGTTACTGCAAAATCCCCATTCCTTCCCGATCAGCGGGGACTCGGGAGGCAGAGAATAGATGGGGGCGGGGCCAGTCAGAGGTGGTATTTACCAGTTCTCTGAACTACTCAAAATTTTCGCTACCGGTTCTCCAGAACTGGTCAGAACCTGCTGAATACCACCTCTGCAACAAATGTGATCCTTGGCTGCTCTCAGAGCTTGGTTGTTTTTTTGCAGACATTTCAATACCAGACTAGGAAATATCATCAGTACTAGGAGGGAGTATGGTTTGCCCTCTGTTTATATACAACTGGCTTGCTCTGTCAGTGTTGTGGGCGTGTTCTTGATGGTTACTTGATTAGGCTGTTGTTTATTATTCGATTGTCTATCTGAGTTGGTAGTTCCTTGATTGGGGTACTGTTTACGACTGTTTTTATTTATTTATATAAAAAAAGTTTTTTATTTAAGAAACATTAAAAACATTGGACATGGTCTGACTATCTTGGTCTTATCATATCCATACATATTTTTTTCCATAATAACAAATATACTTACTATTTAACATACATTCCTACTTTGTTCTTATATACATATCCCTTGTCCTCATTTACATATTTGTCTGGATATTATCCACTATTAATTCTACAAACCCTAAATCTTTTTTGTTCCAACTCCTTTTCTCCTTTCCAACCATGGGTACACTTTACTTCTTGATTGTTGGTCCAGTATTAATCTTTGTGCTAATTAATCTCTGTTTATCTGGTTCAGATTGCTGGCGGGGAGGAGTTTTTAACTCAAAAGTAGAATGGATTGACTCTACATATCAAGGAACTTGACAGTTTTCTAGGTCCTACTCTCTAGTGCCGTGATGGCGAAACTATGGCATGCGTGCCACAGGTGGCACGCGGAGGCATATCTGGGGACACGCGAGCATTGCCCTAGCTCAGTTCCAGCGCACGTGTGCTTGCCAGCCAGCTGATTTTCGGGCCTTCCGGGCCCACCATAAGTCAGGAAATCGGCCATTTCCGGCCTCCGGGGAGAGGAAAAGAAAAGCCTCTGGAACCTGGGGAGGGTGCAAAACGGGCCTACCAGGCCCACCAGTAACCTTTGTGCCAAAAACAGGGGGAGCATGGGGGGGGGCAGGGTGTGGGGGGCATTGAATTATGGGTGTGGGCATGCACACGACCCCCCCCACGACCCCCACTTTTGGTACGCGACGGCAAAAAGGTTAGCCAGCACTGCTCTAGTGCTTAGTATTGAAATATGACCCCTCAATTGGCAACCCAAACTTATTTTGATTTTCAGATTCCCCAAATTTTCACAGGTTGAAAAAAAAATCCTTCACCAAAAGTAGTCAACAAAGATCAAAGCTTGAAATGACCATTATACATTATGTTCTTCAATGGCTGGTTAAAAGATAGATAGATAGATAGATAGATAGATAGATAGATAGATAGATAGATAGATAGATAGATGATATTGATAGATACGATTAGATAGATATTAGATAGATAGATAGATAGATAGATAGATAGATAGATGATATTGATAGATACGATTAGATAGATATTAGATAGATAGATAGATAGATAGATAGATAGATGATATTGATAGATACGATTAGATAGATATTAGATAGATAGATAGATAGATAGATAGATAGATAGATAGATAGATAGATAGATAGATAGATAGATATATTATAGATATAGATATAGATCAGTGGTGGGTTCCTCCCGGTTCGGTCCGGTTCGACCGAGCCGGTAGCGGTGACGATATGACATCACCGAACCGGTTCTCCTCCACCTGCCCTCCCACACCCCCACCCACGTTATTCTTACCTTTTATTTGGTCCCACCCCCAATCTATTGCTGCCTCCTGAGTCCCAGCTGATGACTAGAGGGAAAAAAACTGTTTAAATTCTTGCCGCGGGGCTTCAAAGGGCCGCCCTACAGCTGATCAGTGTTAAAAGCAAACAAATGAGTCGGGTCGTAAGTGCGAGGACTGGTCATAAGTGCGAGGACCTTCCAGAAATGACTCTGACCAGCTAGCCACGCCCACCTAGTCACATGACCTCCAAGCCACACCCACAAAATAAGCCACGCCCACAGAACCGGTAGTAAAAAAAATTAGAACCCACCCGTGATATAGATATAGATATAGATATATATTAACCAGCCACTGAAGAACATACTATATAATAGTCATTTCAAGCTTTGATCTTTGTTGGCTACTTTTGCTGAAGGATGATGATAGAATGCTTGTAAATACCGAGTTTTTTTCCCCCATCTACTATTCCACAGTGGCCCAATTCTCTGAATAGGATGTGTACATGTGATCGGTCTATTTTTTGTACTAAAACTGGAAACACCAGCAAGTCAGAAAAGGCAATGAACAAACAAAAACCTTGACAGGGGAGCACAGTCCGATTTTATTGCTGCGCTGAACGTGCAGCTATTGTTACACAATATATCAGTCTTCTCCAATCTGGTATCTTCCAGATGTGCTGGGACTACAACTGGCAGTGTTGGGTTGTTCAGTTTCAGCATGAAAAAGGGTTTCACTGATGTTCATTTTTTTTAAAAAAAAAGACTAAACATCTGTCTCTTAACCAAGAAGGCATGATTCTAGTAAGGGGCCATTGTAAGGGTACATCAAGGCTGTCTTTAGAAGAGCATATGATGGCGGTGGCCAGGGGGGCTTTTTATCAGGTTCGCCTGATACGCCAGTTGTGTCCCTTTCTGGATCGGGACTCCCTACGCATGGTCACTCAAGCACTCGTCACTTCCCGCCTGGACTACTGCAATGATCTGTACATGGGGCTCCCCTTGGGGTGCACCCGGAGGCTCCAACTGGTCCAGAATGCAGCCGCGCGGGGGATTATGGGAGCGACGGGGCGCTCCCATGTGACACCTCTCCTGCGCAAGCTGCACTGGCTTCCGGTGGTCTTCCGGGTGCACCTCAAGGTGTTGGTGACCACCTTTAAAGCGCTCCATGGCTTAGGGCCGGGGTATCTACGAGACCGCCTTCTGCCGCCAATAGCCTCCCACCGGCCAGTACGCTCGCAGAGAGAAGGCCTCCTCAGGGTGCCGTCCGCCAGACAATGTCGGCTGGTGACCCCCAGGGGGAGAGCCTTCTCTGTGGTGGCGCCTGCCCTCTGGAACAACCTACCCCCAGAGATACGCTCGATACCAGACCTCCGGACTTTTCGTCGGGCCCTTAAAAACCACTTATTTCATCTAGCCGGGCTGGCTTGATCCCATCCTTCGGTTTTAATTTGAAATTAATTTTAACTGGGTTATTTTAAATTGTGGCCGACGTTATTTAATATCTTTTAAACTGTTTTGATTTTTGTATGTTGTGTTTTTACTTTGGCTGTCCACCGCCCTGAGTCCTGCTGGAGAAGGGCGGTATAAAAATCAAATAAATAATAAATAAATTGTTAGAGGACTCGTCATTCCTTAAGTTGCACCGACAATGGATTTTCCTGATTACTGATCTTGCAAACATTCCTCTCGTGGAGAAATGAATACCTAATAGCTAAGAGGCGATGAAGAAGAAGTGTGTCCTTTTGCCAACAATCTGGCAAGAGAAGCGTGGCATCCACGAAAATCAGGCTGGCAACAAGTTAGCTGATCTGATGGAAAGTAAAGAAAAGATTTTTTTGCAGGAACTGGGTATGTCTAGTTTAATGAAAAGAAGGACTAGGGGAGACATGATAGCAGTGTCCCAATATCTCAGGGGCTGCCACAAAGAAGAGGGAGTCAAGCTATTCTCCAAAGCCTCTGAGGGCAGGACAAGAAGCAATGGGTGGAAATTAATCAAGGAAAGAAGCAACTTAGAACTAAGGAGAAATTTCCTGACAGTTAGAACAATTAATCAGTGGAACAACTTGCCTCCAGAAGTTGTGAATTCTCCAACACTGGAAGTTTTTAAGAAGATGTTGGATAACCATTTGTCTGAAGTGGTGTAGGGTTTCCTGGCTAAGCAAGGGGTTGGACTAGAAGACCTCCAAGGTCCCTTCCAACTCTGTTATTCTATTCTATCACAGGGGCTGCCCCAAAGAAGAGGGAGTCAAGCTATTCTCCAAAATACTTGAGGGTAAAACAGGAAGAAATGGATGGAAATTAATCCAGGAGAGAAGCAACCTAGAACTAAGGAAGAATTTCCTAACATTTAGAACAATTCATCAGTGGAACAATTTGCCTCCAGAAGTTGTGAATGCTCCAACACTGGAAGTCTTTAAGAAGAGGTTGGATAACCATTTGTCTGAAGTGGTATAGGGTTTCCTGGCTAAGCAGGGGGTTGGACTAGAAGACCTCCAAGGTCCCTTCCAACACTGTTATTCTGTTATTCTGTTTCTGTTCCTCGACTGTCAAGAAAGATCTCATTTTATTGAGGAAACGCAAGAACATTTGCAATTTAGTATGTAAATGCCATCCCTGGTTGTTAGCCGGGGAAAAAGAAAAAAAAAAAAAACCCAACCCTATCTTTTCTGATTTGGTGACCTTTTCTTTTACGAGAGTAATGACCCAGAATTGTGTGGTGGTTCTTTTTTTTTTTTAATTGCCTTTGCAAAGCCATCAACAGATGTTTGAGTTGCAAGGCTTACCACTTGAACTTGACCATTGCTGACTAATCAGTTGGAAGCAGGCACATCGTGACCAAATCAACCTCTTTTAACTCGTGCTGATTACCATGGGAATGGGCTTAAGCGCATCTTTTCAAAAGCACTCTGAAACGGAAAAAAAAAGAAAGAAAGAAAAGAGGAACAAGTAAACGCTCATCACGTGTTGAATCCTGCCTTGTAGGCTTCAGTTGATTTGTGTAATGATTAAGACAGTGGTGGAATTCATTTTTTTTTTTTTTACTACCGGTTCTGTGGGCGTGGCTTGATGGGCACGGCAGGGGAAGGATACTACAAAATCTACATTACCACCCCACTCCAGGGGAAGGATATTGAAAAATCCCCATTCCCTTCCCAATCCAGGAGAAGGATATTGAAAAAACCCCATTCCCTCCCCAATCCAGCGGAAGGATGCTGCAAAATCTTCATTCCCTCCCCAATCCAGGGGAAGGATATTGAAAAACCCCCATTCCCTCCCCAATCCAGGGGAAGGATACTGCAAAATCTTCATTCCCTCCCCAATCCAGGGGAAGGATATTGAAAAAACCCCATTCCCTCCCCAATCCAGGGGAAGGATACTGCAAAATCTTCATTCCCTCCCCAATCCAGGGGAAGGATACTGCAAAATCTTCATTCCCATCCCACTCTGGGGCCAGCCAGAGGTGATATTTGCCTGTTCTCCGAACTACTCAAAATTTCCGCTATCAGTTCTCCAGAACCTGTCAGAAGCTGTTGGATTTCACCCCTGGATTAAGAGCATCACTCAAGGAAAGTCACAATGAGTGAAGACCATCCCTTAGCCAAATTATTGGTCCATCCAGCAGTTTCAGCCGGGATCGTTTTCAATCTTCCTTAAACATTGTGGGGTGAAACTCCCCTTCTGAACATTCTCAGTTTTCCTGTTAGAATTATCCCCTTTTTCAGTTTTTCTAAAGCATTTTAATACAACATAATACAGAATAATAGCAATAGCAATAGCACTTATATACCGCTTCACAGTGCTTTTACAGCCCTCTCTAAGCAGTTTACAGAGTGAGCCTATTTCCCCCGACAATTTGGGTCCTCATTTTACCCACCTCGGAAAGATGGAAGGCTGAGTCAGCCTTGAGCCTGGTGGGATTTGAACCTCAAAATTGCAGGCAGCCGGCAGGCAGCAGAAGTAACCTGCAGTACTTCACTCTAACCACTGCGCCACTGCGGCTCATAAAGGCCATAAAATGGGGACAAACTTCTTTTAACAAAAGAACCTCACTTCGCAACATCCGTTTTGGACTCAACTGTGGTCGTAAATCGAGGATTACCTATACTCCACGCTAGCTTCCCAATCCTGTTTTTGTTAGAGTTTCAGGCAGGTCAAAAGCTTGTAAACGAATAGAAAGACAAAAATGGAATCTATGCCAACCTCTTGAAGAATGATTCTTTGATTGATATTTTTTTAACAGCCCAACCACGATTGATTTACGATTCCTCCTCCTCCTCCTCACATCCCTCTTTGAAGCTCCACTAGATACGCTGCTCTAAATAGAACTGACTTCCAGCCCCAATGAAACTCCACTTACGCCTCAGTAACGCCCTTCTAATTACCTTTCCCTCCCTCCTTTAAAAAAAAAAAATCACAGGGCACTAAAGTTGAGATTTTATAGGCTTTGAAAGCACTTGGAAGGGACCCAGATCTTCCCCAAAGGATACAGCACCTGTAAGAAGGAAGGAAGGAAGGAAGGAAGGAAGGAAGGAAGGAAGGAAGGAAGGAAGGAAGGAAGGAAGGAAGGAAGGAAAGGAAGGAAGGAAGGAAGGAAGGAAGGAAGGAAGGGGGAGGAAGGAAGGAAGGGAGGGAGGAAGGGAGGAAGGAAGGAAGGGGCAGGGAAATAAGTAAAGGTGGGAGGGAGGGGAGCTGGGAGGAAAGGAGGGAGGAAGGAAGGAAGAGGAAGGGAAGGGGGAGGGAGTGGAAGGGAAGACAAGGGGGAAGGGAGGGAAGGGAAATAAGGGAAGGTGAGAGGGAGGGAGGAAAAGGAAAGAAAGAAGGAAGGGGAAGAGAAATAAGGGAAGGTGGGAGGGACGGGAGGTGGGAGGGAGGGAGGAAGAGGAAGGGAAGGGGGAGGGAGGGAAAGGGAAGGCAAAGAGGAAGGGAGGGAGGGGAAGGGAAATAAGGGAAGGTGGGAGGAAGGGAGGGGAGGTGGAAGGGAAGGCAAGGGAAGGCAAGAAGGGATGGAAGGGGAGGGAGGGAGGAAGGAAGGAAGGAAGGAAGGAAAATGAAGGAAGGAAGGAAGGAAGGAAGGAAGGAAGGAAGGAAGGAAGGAAAGAAGGACATCCTTCTTAAGAGAACAGTGTAGTTGCCGGTCTCGCCTCTTATTTATTTATTTATTTTAAGAAGCAGCTGTGCCTTTTCTTTTTTTCATTTTTTTTTCCTTCTTCTTTTCCTCCAGGACTTTTTAAATGGTTGCCAAGGAAACCGAGGAACGGAGAATGGAAAGGTTAGATGGATATTGGATGAGACTGTAGTACTTGTTTCAAACCACAATTGACAGGGGCATTTGAGGAAGCGGAGGGCCAAGCAAGCGGTAATTCACGTACCGTCTTTCCAGCTTCTCCCTCCTCCCCTCCCTCCCCACCCCCCGTATTTACCTAGCGCAGGTAATTGTCTTTTAATCACGGATCAATTATAATTCATCCTAATTAGGTTTTTTTTTTTTCCCCTCTCCCTTTTAAAAATGGCATGAATTGGTACGATGCCTTTTCTTCCTTCCTCCTCTCCAATCTTTTAAGAAAGAAAGTCAATTCCTTGCCATGTTCGAAGGGCGAAAGGCTGACTTGAAAAGGAGCAGTGAGACACCGCTCGAGAAGCGAGCTTCGTCAATTGGCAGGGTAGCAACATGCCCATCCCAGCGTCATCTGGCAGCTTCTCTGCATGAAATTGGATCCGGTTCAGTGGTGGGTTTCTACAGGTTCGTCCCAGTTCGGGAAAACCGGTAGCAGCCGCAATGGGAGGCTCCGCCCACCCGCCCGGATGCCATCATGGACACTCTGCACATGCGCAGAAGTCCTGCGCGTGAGTAAAGCAAGTTCACAGTTCTGAACTGGTAGCGAAGCTAAATGAAAACCACTACTGATCCGGTTCACTCCGGAACAAGCTATTTTTAAGTGGAGATCGTCCTCGACTTATGACCACAATTGAGCCCAACGTTTCTGTTGCTGAGCGAGACAGTTGTTAAGTGAATTTGGCCCCATTCTATGACCTTTCTTGGCCCGGTTGTTAAGGGATTCCGAACTAATAATAAGTCAGGCCTTCTGGGAATCCCGGAGGTCATTTTCAACCACTGCCAGCACTGCTACTATGGTCATGGTCCCCGGTTTTAAAGTTGCCAGGAATAACAGAGCTGGCAGGGACCTTGGAGGTCTTCTAGTCCAACCTCTTGCTCAAGCAAGAGAGGCCTTACCATTTCAGACAAATGGTTGTCCAATCTCTTCTTAAAATCCTCCAGGGATGAAGCACCTACAACTTCTGAAGACAACTTCTGTTCCACCGTTAATTGTCATCACCGTCATCATCTCCTTAATTCCAGGTTGCTTCTCTCCTTGATTAGTTTCCATCCATTGCTTCTTGTCCTGCCTTCAGGTGTTTTTGAGAATAGGTTGACTCCCTCTTCTTTGTGGCAGCCTCTTAGATATTGGAACACTGCTATGATGTTACCCCTAGTCCTTCTTTTCACTAGACTTGTTGTTGTTGTTAGTCGCGAAGTCGTGTCTGACCCATCGCGACCCCATGGACAATGTTCCTCCAGGCCTCCCTGTCCTCTACCATCCTCTGGAGTCCATTTAAGCTCACGCCGACTGCTTCAGTGACTCCATCCAGCCACCTCGTTCTCTGTCGTCCCCTTCTTCTTTTGCCTTCAATCGTTCCCAGCATGAGGCTCTTCTCCAATGAGTCCTTCCTTCTCATTAGGTGACCAAAGTATTTGAGTTTCATCTTCAGGATCTGGCCTTCTAAAGAGCAGTCAGGGTTGATCTCTTCTAGGACTGACCGGTTGGATCGCCTTGCAGTCCAAGACTAGACATACCCAATTTCTGCAACCGTTCTTTGTATGTTTTAGTCTCCAGCCTCCCCGCCCCAATCCATTAAATTGGATACCTATGGATGGTAGTCCTTGCTTATTTCCATCAAGGTCATCTTCCTTACCTCTGCCTAAGGAAGATGGCTCCATCATTCATGTCACAAAAATGGAACCAAGCAATACACCACTTCCAGTTCCTGGGGGACCCGATAGAACTAAAGATAAGGACATGATAAAGGTCAATAAAGTTTAGAAACGGACTGGAGAGAATAACCAGCTCCTTTGTTGTTATTGTTTACTTTTCAAGGTGTGTAGAGACAGGAGACAAAGCTCTTTGGAAACCTACCCCACAAAGTTTTCTTTCAAGATTTACTCATTTCTGGTAAAAGAGGGACTAAGCAAGAAAACCCAATTAAATTTCCAGGTTTTAACTGTGCAGATTTTGGTTTCCAATTGCAGCAGCCAGTAATGGGTTTCAAATTACGGCACTACCGGTTCGCTATCTGCGGCATGCGCAGAACGTTTTTGATGATGTCTGGGCTGGTGGGCGGAGCCTCCCACTCCCGCCGCTGCTGGTTCGCCCGAACTGAGGTGATCAGGAGCAACCCACCACCGGCAGCAGTGCGACAAGGACTGCTGATGAAAAAAAAAAAATCTCCTTTCCTTTCTGAAATTCCTTTTTTGAGCCCTGAGTGCTTTTCAGCTGGAGTGTCAAGATGGCATTGAGATGTACACTCCTTTTGTCGTCCCCACTTCCCCGTTATGACACCTCAGATATCAAGGCTGATGATCTGACAGGCTCATGGGAAGAAGAGAACAGCATGAGGAAATATTAAAAGGTGACTTCTTGGCAACAAATCTGAATTGCTTTTATCCCCTAGACAAATATGGGCTTTTGGTGTGTGTTTCTCGCTGTGTGTTTCAAACCTTTCTCTATAAATTGTTTTCTGTCCGAATGTGCTTGGTGTTGATAAAGGGACAAATCAGGAGCATTGGAGATTAATCCGTGCTTTATAGATGAACAAATCTTAAAATGGTTGTAGGTACCAATGTAGCTCCGCTTCTGTCTTAATTTAAGTATTGCAACATGCACAATTGCAAGGTTTAGCAGGACATGCTTCTATGTAGTAAAGTAAGATTTTGGGGGTGTTTCTGTTTACCCTCTTTTTTTTTTTAATTTGATTTATATGCCGCCCTTCTCCGGAGACTCAGGGCGGCTTACAATGCGTTAAGCAATAGCCTTCATCCTTTTGTATATTTATACAAAGTCAGCTTATTGCCCCCACAATCTGGGTCCTCAATTTACCTACCTTAGAAAGGATGGAAGGCTGAGTCAACCTTGAGCCTGGTGAGATTTGAACTTGCAGCAATTGCAGGCAGCTGGTCTTAATAACAGGGTGCTTTTATACTACCAAGGCTCCTTGAATTGCATCTGTGTGTGCTAGTGTGTACTCTTGCCCTGGGAAGACTGGGAAGGGCAGGCTGCATTTGTTCTGCTTGGGTCATGTGGCCAAGAGAAGGGGCTGGGGGATTCTGGGAGTTGAAACCCACACATCCTCAAATTGCTAGGGTTGAGAAACAGTGATTGAACACAAAGTTATTGGTGGGAAGAAAAGGAAGAGGAAGAGGAGGAGGCAGGAGGGGGAGGAGAAGGAGGGGGAGGAGGAGGGTGGAGGAGGATGGAGGAGGAAGAAGAAGAGGAAGAGGAAGGAGGAGGAAGGAGGAGAAGAAAGGAGGAGGAAGAGGAAGAGGAGGGAGGGGGAGAAGGAAGGAGGAGGAAGGAGGAGGAGAAGGAGGAGGAAGAGGAGGAGGAAGGAATAGAAGAAAGGAGGAAGACGAAGACGAAGAAGAGGAAGAGGAGGGAGGGGGAGAAGGAAGGAGAAGGAAGGAGAAGGAGAAGGAGGAACGAGGAGAAGGAGGGAGGAGGAGAAAGAAGAGGAAGAGGAGGAAGGAGGTGGAGAAAGGAGGAAGAAGAAGAGGAAGAGGAGGAAAGAGGAGGAGAGGGGAGGAGGATGGAGGAGGAAGGAGGAGGAAGGAGGAGGAAGGAGGAGAAAAAAGAGGAGGAAGAGGAGGAAGGAGGAGAAGAAAGGAGGAGGAGGAAGAGGAAGAAGAGGAAGAGGAGGGAGGGGGAGAAGGAAGGAGAAGGAAGGAGAAGGAGGAACGAGGAGAAGGACGGGGAGGAGAAAGAAGAGGAAGAAGAAGAGGAAAAGAGGAGGAAAGAGGAGTAGAAGGGGGGAGGAAGGAGGAGGAGGAAGAAGAAGAGTAGGAGGAGGAAAGAGGAGGAAGGAGGAGAAGAAAGAAGAGGAGAAAGAGGAAGAAGAAGAGGAAGAGGAGGAGGAGGAAGGAGGAAGGAGGACTCATTAGGCTGAAAACCCAAGTCCTGACTAAGCTAAAATCAAGCTACAAGGCAAGGCCCAACATTGTTCATAAATTTCCTCTGAAGTTAAAGTCAGGGGAATTTTTGTTCAGTATTTTTTGGGGGGGCGGGGGGATACAAAAGCCTTTTGAGAAATTAAAGCAATTCTGATCAAGTCAGCGGAAGTTTCTCAATAAAGGTTGCAATGACATCCATAAATCACTGCAAAGCTTTGGCTCTTGCAAAACTGGACTTGAATTTGAACGAAAAGAAAAGAAAAAGGGGGGGTGGGATTCCAAGAGCAATCTTCCCAAGGGCCTTGTGCGAACCGGGAGGAGAAAAAAAAATCAAAACTGAAGGACCAAGGAGTCTTCAGAAGGGTGGCAAGCCATATCACAGAAAGGAACAAAAGTAGCAGCTACATTCCCAAGAGCAAGTAAATTTCAGGGAAATCACCCAGCAGAAATCATCTTCGAAAGTCAGGTAACAAACAAAAAAACTGTTGTGGCTCCCTTACCTGAGCCTGTGTCATCGGCAGGAGAGGACTCCGAGAGTGAAGAAGAGGAGTTGGCAAGGCCTCCCTCTCCAGGACCCTCCTCTTTGGCAATGCCTTCGGTGTCCGCCGAAGGGCAAGAGATAGGGCCAGGGCCAAGCACGTCCACACAGCCACAGATGGACAGTGATGAGATTAATGAGTCTTGGCTGGATCCTCGACAGCGTCGCAGAGATAAGCGCGCACAACAGAAGAAAAGGCGTGCCAGAGATTAGGCTGAGTCACTGGACCACACCCCACAGGGTATAAAAGGGAGCGTGGTGGCCAGTCAAACCTTGTGACGAACAAAGCTGAAAGCTTCCATGCCATTCTGCATTGCCGGACTTTTGCTATAGACTTTGCTGGATTATCTTTGGACTTGATTGACTCTGTAATTATTGAGCTGTTTCTTTTGATGTACCAGAAGCGGGGAGAAGTTATCTCTCCTCTTCGTAAGTAATAAACTCTTGGCAGGCAGTCACTAGGTTGTTGCCAAGTTCCGTTATCATAAGGAAAAGGATTTTGCCGGCTGGTTTGGTCTTTAACTCTTGAACGTCTGTTGGTGTGTGTGCATGTGGGACGGGGACAGAACAAAAACAAACAAAAATCAGAATCCTTTTGGTGGAGGGAAAAAGAAAGACTACGGAGTTCCAAAGCTGATTTCACAGAGCATCAAAGCAGAACCATTTCATCCCTCTCTCGTCTCTTCCCTTTTTTACCCGGTTGTTTTGCTTAGAATTGAAATGTGGATTTAGAAACCTTAAATCGGTCACATTTGTTCTTTTTTTTTTTTTTGTCAGCTGCATTTTATTGTTCCGTTGTGAAGTGTCACCCCATAGATTATCTACAAGAACAGCAAACGTTTTGAGAAGTGGGAGCTGCGCATTACTCACCTTCACCTAAAGAAATGTGCAGAGTATGAATAGGCAGATTATAATCATCTTCTTTTAACAACCCGGTAATCCCTTGCGGGGTGGAGTTTGGGCAACTGAATGGAGCTGAGTGTTTTAATGGCCGGATGCCTTTCCTGTTGCCAATGTGGAGTTTTGTCCCAGCGACCGGTAAGATCCCACAGAGTTGGTCTCCACCAGGTCCCATCAGCTAAACAATGCCGGCTGGGGGGCCCATGGGGGAGGGCCTTCTCTGTGGCTGCCCCAGCTCTCTGGAACCAGTTACCTCCTGAGGTCCGGACCATCCCCACCCTATTGGCCTTCCGAAAAGCGGTGAAGACCTGGCTTTTCCGGCAGGCCTGGGGCCGTTGATCTCGCTGTTGCGATCTTGTGAGATCCGGCCATGAATGGTGTGAATGGGTTTTAATATTTTAATTTTTAAATGTTTTTATAATTTTTTTTTTTTTTAAAAAAATGCATTGTAAGCCGCCCTGAGTCTCCGGAGAAAGGCGGTATATAAATTGAACTAATAAATAAATAAATAAATAAATATATTCTCATTGTGCCCAGAGAGAGAAATATCTGCCTCTACCTAGGATCGAACTCACAACCTCCTAACTGTGAGGTGAGTGTTCCACCTGTAGCCCACCATACCACTCAATATGCAGATTATAATTATCTTCTTTTTTACTGACCCTATAATCCCTTGCATCAGGGTGGAGTCTGGGCAACTGAATGGAGCTGAATGTTTACTGGCCAGATGCCCTTCCTGTCGCCAATGCAGAGTTATATTCAGCAGATATATTCTCATTGTGCCCAGAGAGAGAAATATCTGTCTCTACCTAGGAATCGAACTCACAGCCTCCTGATTGTGAGGTGAAAGCTCCATCTCTAGGTCACCACACCTTATAATCTGCATATCAAAATGGCAATATTAGAGAAAGCTGATTAAAAGTCTCCCCCCTCTCAGAAGAGCTGTTCTTTTACACACAAGTTTCTTTTGCAATTCTTGTTTCCCTCAAGACTTCAGCTCAGGGGTGAAATGCTCCCGGTTCGGACCAGATCACCCGATCCGGTAGCGATGGCGGCGGGTGGTTCGGAGAACCGGTAGCAAAAATCCTTGCGCCCCCCCCCCACCATGCCCAGCTGAGCCGCACGATCATCAGAGACTTTTTTTTTCTTTTTTTTACTTTTAAAAGCATTTTTTCTACAACCTCTTCCGACGAAAAAGTGCTTTTAAAAGTTAAAAAAAAAAAAAAGCCTCTGATGATCCCATGGCTCAGCTGGGATCGTCAGAGGCTTTTCAAAGCATTTTTTTCTGCAACCTCTTGGCCGAAGAGGTGGTAAAAAAAATGCTTTGAAAAGTCTCTCTGACGATCTCAGCTGAGTTGCCTGATCGGCAGAGGCTTTTCAAAGGATTAGAAAAAATGCTTTGAAAAGTTTTTTTTTTAAAAAAAAAGTTGGCCACACCTACCCAGTCACATTATTCCCCCCTCACCAAGCCACGCCCACAGAACCGGTAGTAACAAATTTTACATTTCACCCCTGCTTCACCTTGCCGTGTACCTGCCTCCCGGCGGTTCTTGAGCCATCCTCTTCTCATCCTCCACCTCCCTCACTTCCTTCCTCATTTTCCATTCTGCACATCCTCAGGTTGGTTCGTCTTTAAGTGCAAGGCACTAACCTCCCCTGTGAGCTGACATTATCTCGCCTGAAAGCAAAATCAAGCGTAGGAAAAAAAAGAATGATTTATGAGGCATCACTTGCTCAGCCAGGACATTCTCAGCCACATCCCAAAATAATTTCACATCATCTATTTCTCCTGCAGTGAGCATTTGTTAAAGGAATTTTTTTTTTTGAGGGGGAGGAAGGAAGAAACCGAGTTTAAAAAGAAACTTTGAAGGTTGTTTTTTTTAAAAAAAAACATCTTAGGGCAGGGATGGCTAACCTTTTTGCCGTCGCGTGCCAAAAGCAGGGGGAGCATGGGGGGTTGCGGGTACGGGTGCCCACATCCATAATTCAATGCGCCCCGCCATCCCACACATGCGCACTGACCCCCACACACTTCCCCCTGCTTTTGGCACGTGATGGCACGGTGGGCCCGGTAGGCCCGTTTTTCCACCTCCCCAGGTTCCAGAGGCTTTCTAGGAGCCTGGGGAGGGCAAAAACAGCCTTCCCCATCCCCCCGGAGGCCTTCCAGAGGCCGGAAACAGCCAGTTTCCCGACTTCCGGTGGGACCAGAAGGCCTGAAAATCAGTTGGCCGGTGCGCACATGCATGCTGGAGCTGAACTAGGGCAACACTTGCGTGCCCACCAATATGGCTCCGCGTGCCACCTGTGGCAGCCGTGCCATAGGTTCGCCATCACGGTCTTAGGGTTATTGAATGGATTGAAGCTTCGACTTCAAATGCTTCGAAAGTCCACCGTTTCTGTTTTGTCTTTTAAATGGTTCTTTTTTCTTTCGTACACATTTGGAGCGTTGATAATCTGTGTCAAAGCAGAAGGCTTAATTCCATCAGGGTTACAATTGCCCAGAAGTGAATTTCATTGTAATTAGCCACTAATGTGAAAATACAGATGAGCTATTGGGGCACAAAACATCCCTATGTGATGGCCTTAAACCCCATGAAGTAACATTCAAACACGGCCTGAACTGAGAATCTGTGATATCATTTGCTTTTAATAATTTGGGAACTGCCATGCCTTCCTCTCAGGGTTTCCTATGATGGCACAGAAATAGAGGTAATCCTTGATTTATGATGAGTCATTTAGTGACTGTTTTAATTCCCGACAGACCTACCTGTGGGATACTTACAGCCCAGTTTTGAAGCTCCAACAGTCGTCATGCCAACAATCAGGCCACACTTACAACCGTTTGCAGAAGCTGACAATCTCATGAATGTGTTTTACAATGTACGCAATGAAATTTCATTTTAATGTATGCCGATTAGTGGACATTTAAATGACAATAAAGTTATTCTAAGTCTGTGACAACTGTCACAAGCTACCACTGGGAGGGGCGGGCTCTATTATGGTCATAATTCAAGGAATACCAAGACCATGTCCACCATTTTATGAGCCACGGTGACGCGGTGGTTAGAGTGCAGTACTGCAGGCTACTTCTGCTGGCTGCCGGCTGCCTGTAATTTGGCAGTTCAAATCTCACCAGGCTCAAGGTTGACTCAGCCTTCCATCGTTCTGAGGTGGGTAAAATGAGGGAGGAGCCAGATTATTGGGGGCAAGATGCTGACTCTGTAAACCGCTTAGAGAGGGCTGTAAAACACTGTAAAGGGGTATTGCTATTGCTATTGCTATTTTCCTTCCTTCCTTCCTTCCTTCCTTCCTTCCTTCCTTCCTTCCTTCCTTCCTTCCTTCCTTCCTTCCTCCCTCCCTCCCTCCCTCCCTCCCTCCCTCTGGTTAGAAGGCAGTATTGAAGGCTAATTCTGCCCACAGCCAGGAGTTCAATCCTGACCAGTTTAAGGTTGACTCAGCCTTCCATCCTTCCGAGGTGGGTCCCCTTCCATGGGGACCCAGATTGTTGTGGGCAATATACTGACTCTGCAAACTGCTTAGAGAGGGCTGTAAAACACTGTAAAGCGGTATATAAGTCTAAATGCTAAGTGCTATTATTATTATTACTTGAAAACTGAAAATACCTTTTCCAGAGGTCCTTCTCTGTTCCACTCAACATTGCAATATTTTATAGAAGGTGTTTCACAATCTTGGCAGCTTCTAGATGTGCAGATCAAAATCTCAGAACTCACAGCTGTGGCTCTGGTGGATGGGAACATTTGGGAGTGAAAGTCCAGACATCAGGAGGGTGCCCAGATTGGAGAAGACCAGTGTAAACAAAACCAAATGAACCCCATCCATTAAACAATTCCCATATCATGTTTAACGTTCCCTCTCCCCAGTTAAAATGCATTGTTTCAGAAAAAAAAAATCTTCTGATTATTACTTGGATCACTCATCAACTCCACCAAACAATCTTCCTTCTCCTAGTCCAGGGATGGCAAAACTTTTTGGCACCGAGTGCCCAAACTGGAACGTGCGTGCATGCTGGAGCACCGGAAACCTGAAGACCAACTGGCCGGCACGTGCATGCCTGTTTTGGGGCTGTTTTGGGGGCCATTTTCAGACTGTTTTCAGCCCATTTTCAGGCTGTTTTCTGGGTCATTTTCTGGGCCGAAAACAGCCTGAAAACAGTTGAAAACTGGCCCAGAAAACAGCCTGAAAACAGCCTGGAAAACATCCCAGAAGAGGCCCAGAAAACAGCCCCCAAAATGGCCTGTTTTTTGGCCATTTTCCAGCGCTCCAGAACCCACGACCGGTGCACATGTCCGCACCAGAAACCAGAAGAGCAGCTGGCAACAGGCACATGTCCACACGTGCCATCGTTTCGCCATCATGGTCCTAGTCCTTCTTCCAGTCTACTCTTCACATAACTGGAAAAATAATTTGCATGAAGATCACGAGAAGTTGAGAAATCTCACCTAATAAGGCCACCGATGATCCACTCCTTCCTTGCTCTTTTAAATAATCCCTTTGTCAAGCAAGGAAGCGAATTAGACGGCCCTACAACACCAAGGCAAAGTATCAAACAAATCTATGGTTCTTTTGATTTCCTTGGGACTCAACCCAATTTAAAATATTATTCTGGGTATCTTGATCTAAAAAAAAACCCTTTTTCCTTCAGGGCTATTAATTATATGTATGTGCAAACTGACTGAAATTGAACTCATTGATTAATCAATCAAAATTCACCACATGAATTAACAATGAAGCTATTTTTAAATCACCTCATCTGAACATTCTGATCGCTTCAGCCTTTCTACTTGCTCCGTCAAGGAGTAACTCTTTTGTTTCTTCCATCTCCTCCCATTCTCTCCTAACCCTTTCTTTCCTTTCCGTTTTCCTCTTCATCTTATTTATTTATTTATTTATTTATTTATTTATTTATTTATTTATTTATTTATTTATTTATTTATTGGTTCGATTTATATGCCGCCCTTCTCCGGAGACTCAGGGCGGCTTACAATGCGTTAAGCAATAGCCTTCATACTTTTGTATATACCTGCTGAGTAGGGCTTTCGGGCCCCCCTAAGCGGTGTTCTTTTTTATAGAAAGTCAGCTTATTGCCCCCACAAACCGGGTCCTCATTTTACCTACCTTGAAAGGATGGAAGGCTGAGTCAACCTTGAGCCTGGTGAGATTTGAACTTGCAATAATTGCAGGCAGCTGGTGGTATTTAACAGCACTTGAGTCTGCTGCGCCACCAAGGCTCTTATATATTTGAGTTTCCTGAATGTTATTTAATGTAAGTCTATCTATTGACTGAAAGTCATTCCTATTCTAAACTAAGGCTTGGTATGCCCGAATAGATGGGAGATTATCAAAGAGAGATCCAATCTAGAATAAAGAAAAAATTCTTGCCAGTAAGAATATTGAATCAGTGAATATTGAATCTCGTGGTGTTCCATCACTCGACGTTTTTAAGAAGAGATTGGACAACCATTTGTCTGAAATGGTGTAGAGCAGTGGTTGCAAATCTTTTACTCACTGAGTGCCAAACAGGTACGCGCTTCACGCACTTCACTTGTGCGTGCTATCTGCGCTAACACGCAGCTCCTCCCCCGTGCACTGCGCGCACAACCGTACCATCTGCGCCAGGAGCGGGTTTCAAAACCCATCGCTACCGGTTTGCTCATGGGCGTGCGCCCACTCGCTCACACGCACCCACTCGCGTGTCCACGACGCTTCTGTGCATGCGCAGAAGCTTCTATGCATGAGCAGAAGCGTCTGGGTGGGTGGGCGGAGCCTCCTGCCACTGCCGCTACACTGCCGCTACCAGTTCGCCCGAACCGGGGTGAACCAATAGCAACCCACTAGTGATCTGCACATGTGCACTGCTTTCGCACATGCCCCCCGTTCAGTGGTGGATTCCTCCCAGTTCAGCCCGGTTCAGCTGAGCCGGTAGCGGTGGCAATATTACGTCACCGGACCGGTTCTCTGCTTTCGGGAGCTGGGCCCTCGCGCCCGCCCCCGCGGTATTCCTACCTTTTATTTCTTCGTTTGTAGCCAGAGCTGAGAGGTGTGGCAGAGTGGATAGCCACACCTCAGCTGGGCAGATTTGTAACACACTTGCGCAAAGCGCGTGACCGAAGAGGTGATCGCGCGCAAAGCGCGTGCATAAAGAGAACTGGTAGTAAAGCCGGTTAGAACCCACCACTGCCCCCATTGTCTGCATGTGCAACCACACCATCTGTGCATGCGTGTGGCTTTCGCGTGGCTCCCCCGTTGCGCTGCATGGGCAATTGCACCATCTGCACATACATGCTATTTTCACACGCACAACGCATGTGTGCGAACTGCGTGCAATACTCTCGCACGCATGAGCAAACGTGCGAGCATGTGCAGGAGAGCTCCGAAGACCAGCTGGGTCTCCTGAATTGCGCACATGTGCACCAGAGGCCTGGACACCAGCTGGGAGGCATGCGCGGATGCACAGCTGCAGGTGAGTTGGGCAACAGCTTGCTTGTCCGGAAGGATGGCTTTGTGTGCCACCTCGGGCACGCGTGCCATAGGTTCGCCTTCACAGGGGTAAAGTCTCCTGCTCCAGCATGGGGTTGGACTAGAACACCTTCAAGGTTCCCACCAATGCTGTTATTCTGTATTCTGAAACCCCCTTTTTTTTAATCACAATTGATCGTAGGAAGATCCAATTGTATAAATAGAGCTGTGGATTCTTTTTCCCTGGAACATTTTGTTACTGCTTTAATTTTTCCTCTTCAGAAATCTATTATTCCTTCTTGTGAATAGTGTTTTTGCTTCCTCCTGCTCTCAACCAAAGACCCTTTTCCTCCATCCTCGTTTCAGTGGTCAGCCATAAAGCAATCTTTTGCTTCTCCTTCCCATTATTATTCTTACAGTTACAGCCAGTGATTCATTTCCTCTCTTATTTTGCTAAAAATGTCCAATAAAGCATTATTGAAAGCCATTTCCTGAAAGTTGTGGCGCCATTCTATAATCTGGACCGGTTCCTGTAACCAAAAAAAATTATATATATTAAAAAAATTAAAAAATTAAAAAGAAAGCTTATGTTCTTTATTCGCAGCATCTCTTGTTTCTTTTAGTCAAAGTCTTGGCTCGTCGCAAGTTGCTCTCCTGATTAATAGCCCCTCTATAAACAAACTGCAAAAACTGGGACAGAAAACAAAAAGTAAAAATAAATCAATAAAAGTTGATGGGATCGTAAACCAGACGAGCCCTTAGTCAAGAGAGTTCTCCTTCGCACCTTGAGTTGGTAGCGGCGGAAGAGAAAATGATTTCTTCCTATTGC
Organism: Pantherophis guttatus; assembly: GCF_059756535.1. Taxonomy (NCBI): domain Eukaryota; kingdom Metazoa; phylum Chordata; class Lepidosauria; order Squamata; family Colubridae; genus Pantherophis; species Pantherophis guttatus. The sequence continues at coordinate 24,567,943 of NC_142071.1, read as the reverse complement.
TTTTTTTCCCCCTCCTCTCTTCTTTTCAAAAAGACTATTTTGGAGGCTTTAATTAAAATATTCCCTCGCCACCTCCCATCTTCAGCTTTACAGCTATGTTTGCCAGCCGGCAAAAATCAGGCAAGGCAGCAATTCCTGCCTTCTCCCCCACTTTCTTAACAAAGTATTTAAGATACTTACTCCAAGAGCCTTGATAGTACAGTGGTCTACGCACCCTGTTATTAACACAGCTGCCTGCAATTTACTGCTGGTTCGAATCTCTCCAAGGCTCAAGGTTGACTCAGCCTTCCATCCTTTCTAAGGTAGGTGAAATGAGGACCCAGTTTGTGGGGGCAATAAGCTGACTTTGTATAAATATACAAAAAGGATGAAGGCTATTGCTTAACACATTGTAAGCCGCCCTGAGTCTCCAGGGAAGGGCGGCATATAAATCAAATTAATAAAAAAAAAAAAGATGAGGTTACAGATTAACTGGCCTACGTGTGGAGGGCAGCAAATGTCCTGAATTTAATTGTAATCGAAAAGCGTTGCGAAGCGATGGTATATGGTAGGCCTTGGACTGCTCTAGGCTTTGGAGAACCAAAGTTATTCTTATCCTGTATCATTTTGATTTGCGTAGAAAGTTGTATATCTTTATGAAAAAACCTGGTGTAAGGAATAACGGATTTGGAAGGGACCTTGGAGGTCTTCCAATTCTGGAATTTATTTATTTATTTGTTTTATTATTCATATTTCTATGCCACCCACTCTCCGAGGACTCTGGGCGACTTACACCAAAGACAGTATACTAAATAGCATATTGCCCCCCAACAATCTGGGTCCTCATTTTACCCACCTCGGAAGGATGGAAGGCTGAGTCAACCTTGAGCCGGTGAGATTTGATCCGCTGATCTGCTGAACTAGCAGTCAGCTGAAGTAGTTGCAGTACTGCACTCTAACCACTGCGCCACCTTGGCTCAGTGGTTAGAATGGGACTTTTCAGCTCCTACCCTTGGCTGCGCCTGCTTCTCCGCCAGAGTTCCACCTCCAGGCATTCATCTCTAGCTTTTCTCCTCGGCTGACACACCCCTAGCTGTTCGCCCTGGCCAATGGGCCACGGTCCCTCCGTCCCGCACACTTCGGTGCGGCCCATTTGACGACACACTGTTCCTTCTGGGCTTTTAGCCATCCAGGACAGTTAGCCATCAGCCAATCGGCTAGCTGCCAATGCTGGCAACTGGAAGCCACGGTGCGATCGATCGCAGGGGTGGGGGATGGGGGAGGTACTGCAGCCAGATGGTCTCAGGTGCTTGTTAGGAGAAGGAAGGGGAGGGGGTGGAAGCTACCTGTACCTGGTCATGCCTCCCTGATAACAAACAGGAAGGGAAGAGTGGGTGGGTGCTAAGTAAGCCAGCTTCATCCAAAGGGAAGGGAGAGAGAGAGAGACAGAGAGAGAGAAGAAAGGAAAGGAAAGGAAAGGAAAGGAAAGGAAAGGAAAGGAAAGGAAAGGAAAGGAAAGGAAAGGAAAGGGGGAGGGAGGGAGGGAGGGAGGGAGGGAGGGAGGAAGGAAGGAAGGAAGGAAGGAAGGAAGGAAGGAAGGGAGGGAGGGAAAGGAAAAAGAAAGAAGGGAAGGAAGGAAGGAAGGAAGGAAGGAAGGAAGGAAGGAAGGAAGGAAGAGGAAAGGGAAGGGAAGGGAGAAAGAGGAAAGGGAAGGAGCTCTGGTGGCTCAGCAGACTAATTAACATCCACTTACATCTGCTGCCTGCAATTACTGCAAGTTCAAATCTCACCAGGCTCAAGGTTGACTCAGCCTTCCATCCTTTCTGAGGTAGGTAAAATGAGGACCTGGATTGTGGAGGCAATAAGCTGACTTTGTATAAATATACAAAAGGATGAAGGCTATTGCTTAATGCATTGTAAGCCGCCCTGAGTCTCCATTTATTGTTTTTTTTTTATTTTTCTGACTCATCTATGTAGGACTTACTCTTCGAAAAATACAAGGGGAAACTATCTTAACACTGCTATTGCATCCTAGGGATTCCCATCTGTTTCAATTTATTTCCTTAATTTTATAAAAGCCCACTTTGGCGTAAAAAGAAGCATCTTTTTTTGTCCCACTTTTAACTACCAAGGACAGGCAATCGGGTTGTTTGCTTCCATTGTGGTGAAGTGGAAAGGATTGCTCTTGTTCACAATTGCCTAGAGACAGACTGAGGGTTATAATGCCTTAATGTCATGGCTCATGGGCTAATGCACCTAGGATGTGTTTTGCTTTGCTATCATGAACAAATCGTTTCCAATTTTCCACATTTTGCTTGCACCGTAAGGCTGAATAATGAGTTAAAAAAAAAAAATTACGGTGAAAAGGAAAAAAAAATAATGATTAGGAGTCTGGTAATTTCAGGTTCTCTCTCTGCCTTGGCTGTGGGTTTCCAAAAGGTGAGTTCTGTTTGTTTAGAAAATGGAGGACAGTTGAATTTTTTTTTTTTTAATGTGCTGATGGCACAGTTGTTAGAATGCAGTATTGCAGGTTGCTAATTCTGCCCATTGCCAGCAGTTTGATCCTGACTGGCTCAAGGTTGACTCAGCTTTCCATCCTTCCGAGGTTGGTAAAATGAGGACCCAGATTGTTGGGGGCAAAATGCTGACTCTGTAAACTGCTTAGAGAGGGCTGTAAAGCACTGTAAAGTGATATATAAGTCTAAGTGCTATTGCTATTTCCTTTGCGATGAGTGGTTTTTATAGGGGGTGACATGATAGCAATGTCGACTGGCGGCCCCCAGGGGGAGAGCCTTCTCTGTGGGGGCACCTACTATCTGGAACGAGCTCCCCCCGGAGATCCGGAGATCCCGGATTTGCGTACCTTCCGTCGCGCACTCAAGACTTTTTTATTCCATCAAGCTGGCCTGACTTAAGTTTTTCCCCTTTTTAAATGGAAATTTTAAATTTGGTTTTAAATTATTGGGGTTTTAAATTTGTTCAGCCAAATTATTTAATTCGTTTTATTCTATTTTAAATTGTGTATTTATATGTTTTATTCTATGGCTGTTCACCGCCCTGAGTCCTTCGGGAGTAGGGCGGTATACAAATTCAATAATAAAATAAAAAATAAAAAAATAAATTCCAGTATTTGAGGGGCTGCCATGTAGAAAAGGGGGGTCAAATTATTCTCCAAAGCACCAGAGGGCAGGACAAGAAACAATGGTTGGAAACTAATCAAAGAAAGAAGCAACCTGGAATTAAGGAGAAACTTCCTAACAGTGAGGACAATTATCCAGTGGAACAGCTTCCCTCCAGAAATTGTGGGTGCTCCATCACTGGAAGTTTTTAAGAAGAGACTGGACAGTCACTTATCTGAAATGGTATAGGTCCGTGATGGCGAACCTATGGTATGCGTGCCACAGGTGGCACACAGAGCCATATTGGTGGGCACACGAGCGTCGCCCTAGCTCAGCTCTAGCACTCATGTGCATGCTGGCCAGCTGATTTTTGGACCTTCTGGGCCCACTGGAAGTCGGCAAATGGGCTGTTTCCAGCCTCCGGGGGGGTGGGGAAGGCTGTTTTCGCCCTCCCCAGACTCCTAGAAAGCCTCTGGAGTCTGGGGAGGATGAAAAATGGATTTACTGGGTCCACCAAGCCAAAAGCGGTGGGAGCATGGGGTGTCACGCGCATATACGCGGGGGGGCAGGGTGCATAGAATTATGGGTGTGGGCATGCACGCGCACGACCACCCCTCACTCCCTCTGCTTTTGGCATGTGATGGCAAAAAGGTTAGCCATCACTGGTATAGATTCTCCTGGTTGAGTAGGGGGATGGACTAGAAGACCTCCAAGGTCCCTTCCAGCTCGCTCATTTATTCATTCATTCATCAAAGTAAGGTAAGGTGAGGTGAGGTGAGGTAAGGTGATTGGTACAATGGTTGGAAACTAATCAACGAAGAAGCAATCTGGAATGAAGGAGAAACTTCCTCACAGTGAGGACAATTAACCAGTGGAACAGCTTGCCACCAGAAAGCGTGGGCGCTCCATCCCTGGATGTTTTTAAGAAGGGATTGGACAGTCACTTTTCTGAAATGGTATCGGTTCTCCTGCTTGAGCAGGGGGGTTGGATTAGAAGGCCCCAAGATCCCTTCCAGCTCTATTCTGGTTCTAGTTTTTCCCCTCTCACTTTTGCAACTCATGACTACTTTCCTTCTTTCCTCCCACTCACTCATCATATTATTTTCTGTGCTATTTCTCGCCCTCAAACTCTCAGAACGCCCAGAAGCTCTCTGGTATCTTTGCTGTCATCCCAGATATAATAAAATATGACCGCAATGTGGAAAGGCACAGAAATCTAAATCAGCCCACAGGGACCGGTTCCCCACCTCACCTGTCGGATAGAGAATCTACATGTCCTTGGAAAAAAATATGTATTTCGGGCCGCCAGGGTGCTAATTTGCAAGGACCATTACTCAAATGAAACATTAAAATGGCTGCCCATGAGCTAAATTTTTTATCCTTTCCTTCTCTCTCCGTGACTGAATTCTTCTTTCCAAGTATAGGTTTCCTGTCAAGGCAAGGAACCACAGGCGAAGATTTATCGATAGGGGCCTTGACTCCAACTTGCATTTTAATTATGTGGCCATCCAAATGTTGCTTGGGAGTAAATGCGGTGCCTGTTTATTATACTTTAGTCTGCCTCTGCACATAAAGGCCCTGGGAGATGCACAGGGTAATATCATATGGAAAACACCATTTCTTTACCACAGAATGGTGTGAGGTTTTCACGTTTAGATGTGCCTGCTTTCTGAACTGGAAGTCAGATTTGCCAGGATAAGAGAGAAGGTGATTGGCTTCCCTTTAGCTTTAAGCTTTGGGCTGAAGGTTCACCCAGGAGATGCCTGCTAAAGATTGTGTGAGATCTCTTAAGGAAATAGAGTAAAGTAGGGTAGGGTAGGGTAGGGTAGAGTAGAGTAGAGTAGAGTAGTGTAGAGTAGAGTAGAGTAGAGTAGAATATAGAATTGTAGAGTAGAGTAGAGTAGAGTAGAGTTGAGTAGAGTAGAGTAGAGTAGAGTAGAGTAGAGTAGAGTAGAGTAGAGTAGACTAGACTAGACTAGACTAGACTAGACTAGACTAGACTAGACTAGACTAGACTAGACTAGACTAGACTAGAATAGAATAGAATAGAATAGAATAGAATAGAATAGAATAGAATAGAATAGAATTCTTTATTGGCCAAGACAAGGATTTTGTCTTTGGTGCATATGCTCTCAGTGTACATAAAAGAAAAGATATATTCTCCAAGAATCATAAGGTACAACACTTAACAATAGTCATAGGGTACAAATAAGTAATCAAATCATACTAGGAAACAATCATATCAATATAAATTGTAAGGATACAAGCAACAAAGTTACAGTCATGCAGTCAGAAGTGGGAGGAGATGGGTGATAGGAATGATGAGAAGATTAATAGTAATACTAATGCAGACTTAGTGAATAGTTTGACAGTGTTGAGGGAATTTTTTGTTTAGCAGAGTGATGGCGTTCAAGAAAAAACTGTCCTTGTGTCTAGTTGTCTTGGTGTGCAGTGCTCTATAGCGTCATTTTGAGGGTAGGAGTTGAAACAATTTCTGTCCAGGATGCGAGGGGTCTGTAGATATTTTCACAGCCCTCTTTTTGACTCCTGCAGTATACAGGTCCTCAATGGGAGGCAGGTTGATAGCAATTGTTTTTTTCTGCAGTTCTGCAGAAATGGCAACTTGGATGACAACAGATCTCCGTGTTTCATTGTCAAGGGTGGCCAGTTAAAGATTGTCAGATGGCAGGGCTACACAAGGATCTTGGTTGCATGAATTCAGTGGTGTCACTCAGAGTATAAGTTTTGTTTTTTTGTTTTTTGTTTTTAACTCAGAGAAACAGGATTCGCCAATCTTAGCAACTTAAGACATGTGGGTTGCAACTCCAAGAATTCCCCAGCTAGCAGTTGTTGCCCACAGGTCTTAAAAGTAGCCAAGATTGAGAAACCCTGGCCTAAACAATTGGTACAATTGAGTGTGTCCCAAACTGGTCATCCGAAGTTTACATCTCTCTATAAAAGAATCTCTCTTTTTCTATTTTTCTACTACTTGATCAGAGCACTTGAGAATTCATTTCAAATTTATCCTGGGTTTGAGCTTACATAAAACCCCAAAATGTACTTCATTATTTTCAGCTTATTGGAGTTTATCGTTTAGAAGAGATGGATAATGACGCTGATATCCTTGCCTTCACTAATGTAATTTTCCCTTATTCTGTTTGAAAAATGCCCATTGCATGAGGCCAGCCTTGATGGCTTGGGGTTTCAAAGTATCTTGGGAACATTGGATTCAGGGGTGAAATCCAGCAGGTTCTGACAGGTTCTGGAGGACCGGTAGCAGAAATTTTGAGCAGTTCAGAGAACCGGGAAATATCACTCCTGGCTGGCCCTAGAGTGGGGTGGGAATGGGGAGTTTGCAGTATCCTTCCCCCAAGAGTAGGGTGGGAATGGGGAGTTTGCAGTATCCTTCCCCTGCCACACCCACCAAGCCAAACCTACCAAGCCACACCATGCCTACCAAGCCACACCCACAGAACTGGTAGTAAAAAAAAATTGGATTTCACCACTAATTGGATTATACAAAGAAGAGATGATTCCCTTCCTTCCTTCCTTCTTTCCTTCCTTCCTTCCTCCCTCCCTCCCTCCCTCCCTCCGAATTAGACTGTGTTGTTTTTCTGTGTCATATGTGTGGGTACATGGGTATATGAATATATTTATTTATTTATTTATTTATTTATTTATTTATTTATTTAGTCATGTTTACGTACTGTATGTTGGAGGTGATGACACTCTGAGAGCTGTATTCAATGAAATTTCCTTTTAAGGTATGCCAGTTAGCGTACGTTTAAAGCGACAATACAGTTATTATAAGTTATTATTCTAAGTGTCATACACATGCACAAACAACCCCCTTGGCCATCTCATAAAATCTGAAGATGCAACAGCTCTATCTCTCATGGCGCTATATTGTTCCTTTTGAGCAAAAGAAGTGATATTTTTTTAATACCAAATGGCATTTTTAAAAGAAAAAAAAAGGGAGGGAGGGAGGAAGGAAAGAAGGAAGGATTGAGAGAGGGGAAGGAAGGAAGGAAGGAAGAAAAAGAAAGAAAGAGAAAGAAAAAAGGAAGGAAGAGAAAAAGAAAAAGAAGGAAGAAGGAAGAAGGAAGGAAGGAAGGAAGGAAGGGAAAGAAAGCAAGAGAAAGAAAAAAGGAAGGAAGAGAAAAAGAAAAAGAAAGAAAGAAAAAGAAGGAAGGAAGGAAGGAAGAAAAGAAAGAAAGAAAGAAAGAAAGAAAGAAAGAAAGAAAGAAAGAAAGAAAGAAAGAAAGATAAAGAAGGAAGGAAGTTTAAGTTTAAATTTATTAAAATTTATATGCTGCCCTTCTCCCGAAGGACTCGGGGCGGCTCACAGCAATAAAATCACAATAAAAACAACAATAATAAATACAATTAAAATTAACAATTAAAAGGAAGGAAGGAAGAAGGAAGGAAGCAAGAAAGAAAGAAAGAAAAAGAAAAGAAAGAAAATGAATGAATGAATGAATGAATGAATGAAGGAAGGAAGGAAGGAAGGAAGGAAGAGAAAAAGAAGGAAGGAAGGAAGGAAGGAAGGAAGGAAGGAAGGAAGGAAGGAAGGAAGGAAGGAAGGAAGGAAGGAAGGAAGGAAGAAGCCGAATATTCTTTCTTATTATTATTTTGAGGCTGTTTCTAGGAAGTGATGGTGGGTATTCCAGAAATGAACCCACTGCTTGAAATGGCTGTTTAATACACCCATTGTGTTTTAAACAGAGGATAGCAGAAACACTAGGCCCATTTATGGAGATAGGGATGTTGAGTGCTCTCTTTGCTCTGTTTATTCTGGTTTGCTGAATAGAGCCTCCCTGTTCAGGAGTGCAAACCTTTCAATAGAGACCTCAGTTGCTCGGGAAACAGCCTTTGCTTTCTCCTCCTGTATGTGGCCTTCTCCAATGCAGATGGGGGTCTACTAATTCATTATCCTAGCTCCATCCAACTTGAGAGCTGTATTGTGCAGGCCTTGCCACTATAGGTTGTTAATTGCTCCTTAATTCACAAAAACACAGACAATTGAGTCGAGTTGGCCACGATTCAATCCAGACTTGGGAAGAGCGTTATGTGAATGCCTGCGTGGTCCATGCGCCTTCTGGATGACGTGTCTTTTCCTTGGTCCTGCTAGGACCAAATACGCGGACGAAGACAAGGCTGGTAGTTGGGGAAAATATATATATCAGGAATAAAAATACAGAGTTGTTGTTTTTTTCATGAACCACGGCGCAGAAAGAAAGCAATAATATACAATCGATATGAACTTCTGATGAAATGTTACGCACTATCAGGGTCAGATGAGTGTCTCATTTGGAGGTAATTCATAGCAGATGTGGTAGGAGATAGTTTAATTGAAGGACTTAGAAGCGGTACCCGGTTTCCCCACTGTCTCTCTTACGACCCAGGTGGTCGAGGCAGGGCAGGCTTCTTGAGACAGTTCTTTATTTCTCTCAACAAATGTTCCTGCAAATTTTTATAAAATGTTTTATAGATGGCATTTAGAGCCTAAAAAATTATCATGTATGTACTCTAATTTGCAAGCTAAATGTTGGAGATGTGAATGTAATGATGCAACCTATTATCATATATGGTGGACCTGTAAGAAAATCAAGGCATTTTGGATAAAAATTTGGTGGGTGATGCAGAATATTCTGAAAAGAAGGTTGAAATTTACTCCTCAATTGTTTCTATTGGGTATAACTATGGACTGTACAGTATCAGAGACTAAATTGATTTTGAACTTAATATCAGCAGCTAGGCTGTTGGTAGCGCAATATTGGAAGAAGGACTCTTTGCCTACTATTGAAGAGTGGACATTGAAAGTAACAAACCTAGCAGAAATGGCGAAAATCTCAGCGTACTTGAAGGACTATACACAAGAAAGATATGTATCGGAATGGAGAAGATGGATTGACTATATTCAAAATAAGTATCAGACAAGAAAATATCAAATAGCTTATGAATGAATGTTAAGTATTAGAAGTATTTTGTTATCTATAGTGGAGTTAAGGTTTCAGGGGGGGAGTTAGTAGTCCGAGAATAAGTAGGTTAATCTAGTTTATGATTGCTAAATGAAATACCTTGTATTTTGCTCTGGGAAGTCTGGGAGGGAGGGTGGGACGAGGGGAGGGAAAGGGTGGGGGGAAGATGGGGGGGAGAAACATTTTTGTTTTTTGTAAAACTTTTCAATTAAAAAAAACAAACCCAAATGTTCCTGCCAACGGCCCTCCAATGACTGGTAAGGCTCCATCACCATGCTACCCTGAAGGTAGCAACCCTCAGTCACAATCATATAATCATAATCATAAGTTTATTTGTCAAGCATATATAAGATAACAGGTAAAAGTATAAACATAATTTGAATACATGAAAAGAGTAAGTAAAAAGGAATATTAGGACAGGGACAGTAGGCACGCTGGTGCACTTATGCACGCCCCTTACAGACCTCTTAGGAATGGGGTGAGGTCCACAGTAGACAGTCTAAGGGTAAAGTTTTAGGGGTTTGGGGAAGAAACCACAGAGTCAGGTAGTGCATTCCAGGCATGGACCACTCTGTTACTGAAGTCGTATTTTCTGCAATCGAGTTTGGAGCAGTTCACTTTAAGTTTGTTTCCGTTGTGTGCTCGTGTATTGTTGTGGTTGAAGCTGAAGTAGTCATTACAGGTAGGACATTGTAGCAGATAATTTCATGAGCTACACTTAGGTCATACCGAAAGCGGCATAGTTCTAAGTTTTCTAAGCCTAGAATTTCAAGTGTGGTAGCATAAGGTATTTTGTTGCGAGCAGAGGAGTGGAGGACTCTTCTTGTGAAATATTTCTAGACATGTTCAATTGTATTTATGTCCAATATGCAGTGCGGGTTCCAGACAGATGAGCTGTATTCAAGAATTGGTCTAGCAAATGTTTTGTATGCTCTAGTTAGTAATAGAACATTACCAGAGAAGAAACTATGCAAGATTAGGTTAACAACTCTTAATGCCTTTTTGGCAATGTTGTTACAGTGGGCTCGGGCACTTAGATCTTTAGAAATGAGTATTCCAAGCCCCGTTGTACTAACAGAGCCCCGTTACTACAAAGAAAGCCCATAGAGTAGAAACGCCCTAAAAGGCAAGGTTTAGGGTCCCAAGCAAAGATGGGATTCACATAATTTACCTACCTGTTCACCCAGCACCGAAAATGTGAGCTGGCTTCGCTTGCACGCACCACCTCCATGCATGCGCCCGGTCTTCTGTGGATACACTTTGATTGCGCTTGCACCTTCCGCACATATTCCCGGCCTCAAAAATGTGCCTAAATAGGACAGCATAGGGCCTGGGCCCACCCGCTATTTCCGTTACCAGTTCGCCCAGATTAGTCCAAACCGGCTGAATACTGGTCCCAAGTCCAATTCTCAAGGCAGAGTCCAGGCACAAGACAAGGACAGTCCTCAGGACAAGGAACTAGTCCCAGGCAAGAAGCAGTTCATTCCCAAGACACAGTGAAGCAAAGGCTAAACACAGTCCACCAGAGAAGGGTGAGGTCCAAAACAAAAGGCGAAGAGCAATCTTCCAAGCGAGGCAAGGCAAACAGCAACAGGCACAAAGTCGAAGTTGGGGGAGTGTAAACCAAAGCAAACAACTCTTCCTGGCAAAGAGTAACTCCTCACGGATTCTCCCTTCCAGGTATTCCTTGTGAGGAAGGGTGGGGCGACCTCGTCCCAAGTAGCCTTGCAGATCTTCTCTGGGCTTGCCTACGCTCTACGCTCCTTTCCCTTGGACAGAGTGGAGTAGGCAGCTGTTCCTCATCAAAGGAGATTGGCTGCCTATCAGCACCAGTGCTGGTCAGCAGCCAATCCTCCCCTGTGTCTTTGCAGACAGGCAGTTCTCCATCTGGTTGGCCACCTCCCCCAATGCCTAAGGGGCCCAAGTCAGCAATGTCCTGAGCCCCAGCTTTCCATGTTAGACATTCCCAGTTCCAACTCCTCCTCCTCCTCCTCCAAATTAGGTTCGGATGGGGCCAAGGCAGCATCACTTGGCCAACCAACCTCTCTATTTGTACTTCATGTCAACACGGGGAAGGGCAACAAATTGTCCAAGTTAAAATTGCTTTTCAATGGTCTAAATTTTATGCTCCGATGGCAGCAGCACCTTGGAGATGATTTGAAAAACCAAGCTGGTCACAGATGAAATGCAACGGACTTCAGAAATGGGCCATTGTGTGGGGGGGTTTTTTGTTCTTAATTGACACACAACAGCCAATCTTGGCTACTGCTGCCCACTATCCCTTAAATGCCATGCTTCTATGAGAGAGAGAAGATTACACCTGAGGCATTCTACCTGGAGAAAATTATTCATATTTATATCGCTGGAGTGAGGAAATGGGATAATAATTGACCTGGAGTGTGAGATACTGTCTCAGCAAAAAATCCAGAAGTGACCATCCGTGAAGGCAAAAATGGTTTCTTTGACTCTTTTCTTTAAAGTTAATTTTATTAAGGTGTGACTTTACCAATGCTAAATATTGTCAACATGGAACTCTACTCTTTTTTTAAAATAGTAATCCTTGCTTACAGGCTTTTAAACAATATAGACAATTCCACTTGGAAGACATCAGACCACACTCGAATCATAGAATCATAGGGCTAGATGGGAGCTTGGAGATCTTCTAGTCTAGCCCCTTGGCCAAGGCAGGAGTCTCTAGACCAGGAGTGTCAAACTCGATTTCATTGAGGACCACATCAAGGTTGTGTTTAACCTTGGGCGACCGGGGGTGGTAGTGGTGGCATGGCCAGGATGGGCATGGCTAGCTTGATGTCGCTCATCAAGGCTCCGTTTTCAGCCATGATGGCCTCCTACAGCCCTCTGCCAGCAAAAATGGAGCCCAAGGAGGCTCCGTTTTCACTGCCAAAAAGCTGCAGGAGGCCATCATGGCTGAAAACAGAACCAGGGAGGGCTGTGTGCGGGCCTCCCGATCTCTGTTTTCCCCAGCAGAGGCACTGCAGGCCTTTGCTGTTTCCAGGGCAGACCCCATGGGCCAGATCTAAGCACCCCACAGGTCAGATCTGGTCCCTGGGCCCTGAGTTTGATACCCCTGCTCTATACCATCCTGAACAAATGGTTGTCCAGTCTCTTCTTCAAAACCTCCAGTGATGGAGAAAGCACAACTCCAGCAAGCAAACTGTTCCATTGATTAATTGTTCTCACTATCAAGAAATTCCTCCTCATTTCCAGGTTGGATCTCCTGCTGATAAGCTTCCACCCATTGCTTCTTATCCTGCCTTCAGGTGCTTTGGAGAGTAAATCGACACCCTTTTCCCTGTGACAGCCCTTCAGGTATTGGAAGATGCTACCATGTCTTCCCTAAAACTTCTCTTTGTTAGGCTAAACATCAGGGTGGATTTGATTTAAATCGAGTTGATTTAAATCACAATTTAAATCATGATTTAAATCACTAGTAAAAAGGCTTGATTTAAATCAACTCGATTTAAATCATAATTTTTAAAGAGCAACTGTCATCTCTGCTACTCCTTTGACCTACCATTGACTCACCGATAGTCCCAGTGTTGCAGAATATACAGCCTCGTGCTACATAACTAATCTCCATTTCATGCTGAATAAACAAAATTATTTATGTATCTTAAATAGAAAACTATCTTACGATAGATTTTTACCCCAAAGTTTTTTTTATTAAAATAAATTCAATAAAAATCAAAAAAATCCGATTTAAATCAAAAAAATCTGATTTTTTTGATTTTTTGAAAAAAATCATTGATTTTTATCTACTCTGCTAAACATGCTAGTTCCCTTAGCTGTCCATCGTATGATTTAGCCTCCAGACCTCTTCTCATCTTTGTTGCTCTTCTCTGCATTCGTTCTAAGGCCTCGGGATCTTTTATTCTACTGTGGTGACCAGAACTGGATCCAGTATTCCAAGTGTGGTCTCACCAGTGCAGTATAAAGTGGTACCATCACTTCTTGTCATCTTGATGCTCTCCTTCTGTTGATGCAACCCAGAATTACATTGGCTTTTTTGGCAGCTGCAGCACACTGCTGGCTTATACTTCAGCAGTGATTCACCAGAATATCCAAATCCTAAGGGTGGGATTCAGCCGGTTTGTACCAATTCGGGCAAACCGGTAGTTACAGCCAGTGGCGCTATCCTGTCTCATACAATTGCTGTATTTTTGATGCAGCGCGTATATGTGGAAGGCGTGCACGTGAGCGAAGCTATCCCATCCTATACAATCACTGTGTTTTTGATGCAGCACACATGTGTGCAAGGCACGTGCGCGCACATTTTCAATTCTGGGTGAACCGGTTGTTACTATGTGAAGCTAGCCTCTGCCAAATCCCTCTCACACACCTAGATCCCTCTCACAATGTTCTAGCTTTCTTCCATTGCGAATTTGGAGACATTGTACAGATATCCGGATGCGCTTAGTTTTAAAAACGTAACTTCCTAATAGTTGAGATAATGCGGACGTCAGGCGCAGATGTATAGTTGATATAGGTTTGTGTCAGATGTGTGTTGTGACCTAGGCCCAAGTAGTTATTACCAGACACAATCAGTCCTAAACAAACATATTTTATTAGAACAGCTGAGAATTACTTCATTCTCAGCTTAATCCAAATTAAAAGTCCAAAACAAATTCTTCGTAAACAGTCCTTCAGCCTTATCACCAACCTTTCTCTACTTTGGCACCCTGCCAAAGTCTTTTCTTGGCAAAAGTTCAGAAGCAAGAGATGCTGACAAGAAACAAATGTAGCAAGACAAATGTAGCAATGTTGCTTTTCTACAAAGACCCCAAGAGCCATTGCTGCTCTTTTAAGCCTTCTGGGAGGGGCCAATCATCTCCTGGCCTTACTCCCAAGTTGTCCTTTTTTCTTTAGCTGCTCTTGCCTTCCGGCAGCTCTTCACATGTGTGCACTAGGAACAGGCCCCTCCTGTTCCTCTGTCTCTCTGCTGTCAGCACCTGGAGGCTCCGGAGTCCGCGCATCGCTCCCAGGTGACCCTGGCTCCATCTCTGCCTCTGATGCAGAGCCCTCGTCCGGGCCTTCCCCAGACTCCAGCACTGGCCCATTGTCCTCCCCAGTCTCCTCACTGTCCAACTCCACTGCCAGCTCCGCAGGCTGGTTGCAGACCACAACAATGTCTGTGTATGTGTGTGTCTGTGTACTGTATGTGCTACAAAAGAAGTTAAATGCTCAATTCCCAATTTTATATCTGATTTTTTTTTTTTTTTGACTTTTCGGCTTGTAAATGAAGAGGAATATATCCGCATTCTTTTCAGTGTTTTGCAATGTAATTCCCCAGCAGCCACAATTAAATGAAATTGTTGTGATAAAAATATGTACAAAAATGTATTTATTTGGGAGAAGCGCACAAGAATGTGTTATATTAGGGAAATTGCTGTGGAAATGTATGTCATTGTTGTTCCTACTATTCGTGTAGAGCAAGTGAACCAAAAATGTCTTACATAGAAGACCTTTAGATAGCAATAGCAATAGCACTTAGACCTATATACCACTTCACTGCTTTTACAGCCCTCTCTAAGCCCTTTACAGAGTCAACCTATTTGCCCCCAACAATCTGGGTCCTCATTTTACTGACCTCGGAAGGAAGGAAGGCTGAGGGAACTTTGAGCCGGTCAGGATCAAACTCCTGGCTGTGGGCAGACTGCAATACTGCATTCTAACCACTGTGAAGAGAAGGGAGGGAGGGAGGGAGGGAGGGAGGGAGGAAGGAAGGAAGGAAGGAAGGAAGGAAGGAAGGAAGGAAGGAAGGAAGGAAGGAAGGAAGGAAGGAAGGAAAGAAGGAAGGAAGGAAGATAGCAATAGCACTTAGACTTATATATACTTTAAATCTCACTCTAAGTGATTTACAGAGTCAACATATTTGCCCCCAACAATCTGGGTCCTCATTTTACCGACCTTGGAATAATGGAAGGCTGAGTCTACCTTGAGCCAGTCAGGATCAAACTCCTGGCTGTGGGCAGACTGCAATACTGCATTCTAACCACTGTGAAGGGAGGGAGGGAGGGAGGGAGGGAGGGAGGGAGGGAGGGAGGGAAGGAAGGAAGGAAGGAAGGAAGGAAGGAAGGAAGGAAGGAAGGAAGGAAGGAAGGAAGGAAGGAAGGAAGGGCACTTAAACTTACATATCACTTCACAGTACTGTATAGCCCTCTCTAAGTGGTTTACAGAGTCAGCCTATTGCCCCCAACAATCTGGGTCCTCATTTCACTGACCTTGGAAGAATGGAAGGCTGAGTCAACCTTGAACTGGTCAGAATCAAACTGTGGCTGTGGGTAGAGTTTGCCCACAATAGCAATAGCACTTATATACCGCTTTACAGTGCTTTACAGCCCTCTCTAAGCAGTTTACAGAGTCAGCCTAGCGCCCCTAACAATCTGGGTCCTCAGTTTTACCCACCTCGGAAGGATGGAAGGCTGAGTCAACCTTGAGCCTGGTGAGATTCGAACTGCCGAACTGCAGCTAGCAGTCAGCTGAAGTAGCCTGCAGTACTGCACTCTAACCACTGCGCCACCTTGGCGCTGTAACGCCAAGATATGCAAGATATGAGATTGTTTTTCAATTTCCAGACTGATAAAACTAATAATTTGAGAGACCCACTCACGTTTGCCGTTTACTCATTCCTAGGGTGAAGGGTGGGGAAATATATTAGCGATGAAAAGTTGATTCACTTCCTGAGCAGCCATGGCTGGATTTCTCTGTGCTTCATTGCTTTCTTTCTTGATAAATGGCAGCTGAATATGAGAACTGACTCCTTGGAAAGTCTTATATCCTGAGCTGACTTGGGATAAAATGAAAAGTGTTGTCTGATTACTTATTCCGATATGCATCTCGTCGTTCGCTCTGGGTGTCATACGATCTTAAACCTGTTTTTCACTTCTTATTGTTCAGCGGAATAAAAGCACATACAGTAGTTTACTAAGAAAGAAATCTGATTTTGGTGGTTTTCGGAGAAAGATTAATTGCAATAGAAAGTGCTGGCAACTTATATACATGCACTCCCCGGTAGGTCTTTTCAGAGTTACAGATTGTCCTCGATTTAGAACCACAATCGGGACCAGTATTTCCATTGTTAAGCAAAGCAGTTGTTAAGTGAGTCGCACCCAGTGGTGGTATTCAACCAGTTCAGTCAAGTTGGGGAACTGGTAGTGGTGACCTGCAGGTGGGCCTGCCCTGCCTCCCTGCCCCAGCGCTATGCTGTTCTATTGAGCCACGTTTTCTAAGCCACGTGAATGCATGCAAGCCATGCGCTGTTTTGGCCCATCAGCAGCCTGTGCAGTTAGTAGCTGATTCCGACAGCGAGGAGGCTGGTGTGGTGCTGCGCCAGCAGCCTGTGCAGCTGGCACTCGAGTCAGACAATGAGGAGGCTGGAGAAGATGTGGTGCCAGAGGCAGGGATTCAGCCAGGGCCTTCAGAACCTCCAGAAGCTCCCTTAAGTGAAGAGGACAAAGAGGAGGAGCCTCTTCTTGATGCACGGGCATGCAGAGTGGCCAAAAGGCAGGAGTGGCTCCTCAGGAGGAGGTCTCCTCGAGAGTAAGGCTTGGGGCTAATTGGCCACTCCCTTAGCCTATTTAAGGAAGGACAACAACTGAGGCAATTTGCAGGAAACAACTTAGTTCACTCTCCTTCGCGTCTGGATCTTAGTTCTCTTATCAGTTTCCTGCAAATTGCTTCTGGGCTTTCTGCCAATCCTACTAAGATTACGATTATTTATTCTTTGGATTCTTGTAGGCTGTTAAGAAAGTTAATTAACAGCCTTTGTTTGAAAAAGACTGATTTAATTTACTAAACTAAGGTTTGTACAGACTTTGCGTGTGCTGCGTTCTTTGGGATCTATAGCTGGGGCAGAACATGAGCGTGAGCAAAGCATGTGTGCAAAGTATGCGTGTAAGCTGCATATGCTCATAATTTCGGTGCAGGGTGAACCGGTGGTAAAATTATGGAAAACCCACCTCTGGTCACACCTGATTTCATGACCTTTTTTTTTTTTTTTGCCATGGTTGTTAAGTGAATCATGTGGCTGTTAAGCGAACCTGTCTTCCCCCATTGACTTTGCTTGTCGGAAGCCAGCTGGGAAAGATTACAAATGGTAATCATGTGACCTTGGGATGCCGCAACCTGTCATAAATACAAACTGGTTGCCAAGTGCCCAGTTTTTGATCACGTGACACAGTGGAGATGCTGCGATGGTCATAAGTGCGAAGACCGATCACAAGTCACTTTTTTTCAGTGCTGTTGTAACCTCAAACGGTCACTAAAATAATGACTGTAAGTTGGAGACTATATGTGTGTGTACTTATGTGTGTGTAGTATTTATGTACAGGTAGTCCTCGACAGTTCACTTAGTGAACATTCGAAGTTACAACGGTGCTGAAAAAAGTAACTTACGACCATTTTTCACACTTATGACCATTGCATTTATTTATTTTATTTATTAGTCCAATTTATATGCCACCCTTCTCCGTAGACTCAGGGCGGCTTACAATGCATTATAGCAATAGCCTGCATACTTTTTTGTATGTACCTGCTTAGTAGGGTTTTCGGCCCACCCCTAAGCGGTGTTGTTCTATACAAAGTTGGCTTATTGCCCCCACAATCCGGGTCCTCAATTTACCTACCTCGAAAGGATGGAAGGCTGAGTCAACCTTGAGCCTGGTGAGATTCAAACTTGCACTAATTGCAGGCAGCTGGCAGCTAAGTGCTAGCACTTAACAGCACTTTAGTCCACTGCACCACCGAGGCTCGAGTGGTGCAGCGGCACTGAGACCATGGAGACAGCATTGTCTCCATGGTCACGTGATTCACATTCGGATGCTTGACAACTGACTCACATTTCTGACAGTCACATGATTCTTTTCTGCGACCTTCTGACAAGCAAAGTCCATGGGGAAACCAAATTCCCTGAACATCCGTGTTTCTAATTTAACATCTTCAGTGGTTCACTGAACGCAAAAGTCGTAAAATGGGGCAAAACTCACTTAACAAATTTCTCACTCGGCCACCTAAATTTGGGGCTCAATTGTGGTTATGCGTTGAGGTCTGCTTGTATGTTTATGTATGTGTGTCAACCGCTCAGAGAGTGATGCAAAGCAGGGTCCCCAACTTTTTTTGGTTCTACAGATCGGTGGCCGATTCGGCAATTTCAGCGGTGGGGGAAAATAGTTTTGCACATCCTAAATCCCCCACATGTGGAAATGAAGCTTTGCACACTTACCTGCCACTTTGGTAGCCCAGTTCCAAACAGTCTGCAGCTCGGGTTGCGGGACCTTGCTTTAAAGTACTGTGTAGTGGTATATAAGTCCAACCGCTAATGCTACATATGTATATCTGTATTCATGACATGTGTTTTGTTAAGGAATTCGCAGAGTAACCCTTGAATAGCAAGGGTGTGTGCATGAAAGCGATTGAGAGTAGGTATGAT
Source organism: Pantherophis guttatus (assembly GCF_059756535.1). Taxonomy (NCBI): domain Eukaryota; kingdom Metazoa; phylum Chordata; class Lepidosauria; order Squamata; family Colubridae; genus Pantherophis; species Pantherophis guttatus. The sequence continues at coordinate 24,549,416 of NC_142071.1, read as the reverse complement.
TAAACACAGTCAACACACAGATGCACTGAGTTGTGTTTACTTTCAGAAAATAGTAAGGCACAGTCCAATAAACAGTCCAGGTCATACACATAAAGCAGGAGATAGCAAAACGACAGGGATAATCCAATAACAAAGTCTTCTTACCAGTCGTTGTAGTCATTCACAATAAACAGTTCTTCTGGATTTGCAAACAGTAGCATACAGAGATATCAGAGAGCAAGAACAGCAAAGAGAAACAAACCATGTTTCTAGCTCCCTCTTAAGGAGATTGGCTACAGAGCTAACCAATCAGGACTCAATATGACGCAATTCAGCAGTCTTAAAGCTATATTGATGGTTTATATATTGCCAACCCAACAAGGTAGGTAACACTCATTTCCTAACATGTTTGCTACATCCACACTGTCAACTTCGAACCAAACCTGGCAGTAGCCATTTTCCTCTTCCTCAGTTGCTACATAGATGGGGAAGGGGCAGGAGAAGGAGGTTGGAATGCCTTACTAGACAAAACAGAGAGCTTTCTCTTGGGAACCAAGGTTATCTCTACTGGATAAGGTCAGGGAAGGATTGCCTGGAGAGCCTGCCAATTGACCCAATTAGCCAACATGACCGCGGGAGAAATTTAGAGTTGGTTTTCCTTTAAAGCAGTGCCGATATGATGTACTCAATAAAGAAGTTCTTTGAGGAGGATTCTAGTCTCAGAGTTCTGATTTCCTTGGGTTCATTAGTCAGAACCTTGACACATACATTGTATGTGCTTACAATCAGAGGTGTGTATATGGGGTTTAACATAGTCAGATGGCTTCCATAAAGATGTGATTGAAAATGTCTATGGAGATGTGGTTATCCCAAAGGTACTTTTTCAAGAGGCAACTGGACTTCCTGCTTTTTCCAGAAAGAAAAACCAGCAAGTCCAATTGTCTCTTGAAAAAGCACCTTCGGGACATATGATTGGAAGCCTACCGCATGGATAAAAGACGTGGGGATTTGAACTGCCTGATTGCAGCTACGTTCTTCACGTTTTTGACCTCTTCTGCAGATTCTGCTGCTTTTGATAAAACTTTATTGCAAACCTTTAATAAAGACAGACATTGGAACTGTAATTTTACAGCGGAAGACATTCGGAGTCTAAGTTTAGGTTACCACCTCTGGAGATTGGCTCCCCTATAACGTTACTTCATCGTCACGTCGGTTTTAATATCGTGATTTCAATACATTTCTTTCACGGATTCCTTGTGCCAATTGTCAAAACAAAAAGGGTGTTTTTTTTTTCTCTCTTCTTTTCTTAAGAAGGAAAGGCAATTGCCAACTGTGCTTTTTTTTTTTCGAGATTGTAAACACAGGTGTGGGTGGAGAAGACGAAAAGGCAATACTTAAAGATATTAATTCATAAAAAATAAAATTATGTTTATATCCCTGGCAGAAGTGCCAAGTAATATTAAAATACTCCCACAGCTAGTTGATTTCTTTCCTTCAAACCTTGTTACCTATATAAAAAGCTATTCAGCCATCTTCTATCTTCATATAAATATTTCAATTCCCTTTGATGTTTTAATATAAATATATAGATATAGATATATAAAGCATACAGTAAGGTTCAAAACAGGTCACTATAACACTCCAACTCTATTCCATTCCCAGAAGGTTAATTGAAAGCTGGCTGTTTTAGTGACGTTTAGACAAATGAAGATAATTATGCCTTCACTTGGCTCTCTGAGAGGTTAATTGCTTGGATGTAGGAAGTTCTGACGAACAAAGGGAAAATAAATCAGAAAAGCAACTATGATCTGATAATGCAATTTGGTATATTCATGTACAACTCAAACAAATAAACACCCTAATTAGATGAACTTGCTCATTTGCGTGGACTTACATCTAGTTCATCTATGGTGAGATTACCCAGGAAATTCATATTGCCTCGATTTGCAAGTTAAATGAACAGTTCTTCCAGTAAAAGTCTTGGAAAGATAACTGCTCAGTTCAGGAAAGAGGTAGTAAATAGAGTCTCCTTCTCAAATGAGTAGCAAAGGATGAGGAAAAATAACAGCAGCAGATAGTCACCCGGTCACTGATTTCTCAGTGGATCTTCCTGTGGCCCATCAGCATTCCCGGTTTTCCGATCAGGAGTTGAAGTCCATACACGTCAGAGTGTTTACAGCGTAACTACTATTTTGAGACAACCCAGGAACAAAATACAGCACACAGAGGTTTTGTCATTACAAACAGTGGTTTATATACAAGACTTCTATATACAAACATACACGTGGTAGGCACATACCAAACAAGCAATCAGTCTTCTTCAACTCTACACGGAGAACTACAATGCAGATACATGAGGAGAGAGAGAGATGCCCTCTAATGGCCTCCCTTATATAGACAGCTTCTTAAAGGGCAATAACCCTGCTAACTCATCCTCAGTCTTAAAGGGGCTGGTCAGCTTTAAATCTTCATTACCCTGACAATACATCTTAAAGTAGCCAAGGTTAAGAAACATTGGTTGAAATAAACTTTCTTGCCCAAAGCCCTGGCTTTGGACTTTTGTCTACTCACTAAGGCTATTCAATCAGAAGAAGACCTTGTTCATATATTGATAAGACTTTTCTCAAGTTGTTTAGTCAGGAACTGAAATCATTTTCTGTATAGTTAACCTTTATATCACACTATCGTATTTTTCGGACTATAAGATGTACCTTTTTCCCCCCCCCTAAAAAGAGGGTGAAAATCTGGGTGCGTCTTATACTCCGAATGTAGCCCCACCCAGCTTCTCAAGCGGAGGTTTCAGAGGCTGAAAAAAGCATCAGAAAAGAAGCCCCCCATACAGAGCTTCAGAGGCTTTTTTTCTGAAGCTCTGTTTCGGAGGCTTTCAGAGGCAGGAAAAAAAGTTTTTTTCTGAAACAAAGTTTCAGAAGTTTCAGAGGCAGAAAAAAAAGCAAAAAAAAAAAAAAAAAGCAAGGCACAGAGCTCACAACCAAGGAACCTGTTGCTAAAATTCATTTCTGAGAACAGCTGATGGGGGGTATTCCGGGAGGCCGATCCACCTGCCAATCAGCTTTTTTCTTATTTTCCTCTCCAAAAACTAAAGTGCATCTTATACTCTGGTGCATCTTATACTCCGAAAAATATGGTACTTTAAATTGGGGAAGTGTGTTTTGGTTTAGTGGTTAAGGATACTGAGTTTGTCAGTTGGACTGATAGCTTGGGTTCGAGACCCAAGCACCCAGAGGTGGGATTCAGCCAGTTCGGTTCTGTCCGGTTTGGGACGAACCGGTAGTAGCGACTGTGGGAGGCTCCGCCCACCTGCCCAGACGTAACGTGCAAGCACTGTGTAAGTGCACTCACATTTATGAACTGGTAGGGAAGATAAGTGAATCCCACCTCTGCAAGCGCCACATGATGGGGTGCACTCCCAATTCCTTCTCCGAGCTCCTGCCCACCTAACAGTTTGAAAGCATGCAAATGCAAGTAGATAAATAAGTACCACTTTGATGGGAAGGTAACAGCATTCGATGCGCCTTGGCTTACAGTCATATTGGCCACATGACCGTGGAAAATATCTTTGGACAAGATTGGCTCCCATGGCTAAGAAATGGAGATGAACAGCGCCCCCTAGAGTTGGACACAACTGGATAGGGGAAACCTTTTACACTGAACTATATTCTGTTCATGTGCAAACATATTAAAAGCAATGTTTACACAACTTTGGTATCAATATTATACTTTTACATGTAGCTGTAATGTAGATTGGTTTTTTTATAGGTTTGAGCTAGTAATTTTTTTAATAATAATTTTATTTAGTTTATCAAAGTATAAAAGGAAGGGAAAATAGTGGAAAATGGAAGAGGAAAGAGAAGAGAAAGAAGGATGGGGTAAAGGAGAAAAAAGAAAAGAAAAAACATTTTTAGCTTTTATCTTTTTAGCACAGTGGAATAAGATAGTGACATTACAGCCTCAACTTTTTACTTTTACATACTAATATGTACTTGTTATTTCTGCATTAGCAAACAGATTTAGGATAATAATCCTAAATTATTTTTTTTCCATAGCTTTTTCTATGTTAACATTTATATCACACTATTTTATACTGCCCTATATTATACTGGAGTTTCCATAATTGTCAACTTAATTATAATGTTTACATACATACGGATTTTACAGCTTTGAGTGAGTAATTCTAATTTATAGCTATTTTCCCGCAGTTTACAAGCTAGATTGTTGAGATTGGAGCCGTTGTAAATTTTTACCATCCTAATGTGATTTTTTATGCTGGTAGATAATCAAAAGAAAAAAAATGGAACTCTTGAGTTTGACTAAGTCTGACTTTTCAAGAGCCGTTATGCTATTTCTCCCTATCCTATTCCATTGCTACTTCTGAGAATAGCTGACAGTTTGCGCCCACATTTTGACAAAATAACAGAAGGTAAATGTTTACTTTGTTCTCACACTTTTTTTTTTTTCCTGGCTCATCTAGAAGATTTTCAGGTTTGCATAGTGCAGAGTTTATGCTTTTAATTAAACCCAGCTAAATAGCAGAAGCATTTTTTTTATCAATTTTTTTATTATTAGTCATATTTCTATGCCGCCCACTCTCCGAGGACTCTGGGCGGCTTACACCAAAGACAGTATACTAAATAGCATATTGCCCCCAACAATCTGGGTCCTCATTTTACCCACCTCGGAAGGATGGAAGGCTGAGTCAACCTTGAACCTGGTGAGATTTGAACTGCCAAATTGCAGGCAGCCAGCAGGCTGCAGAAGTAGCCTGCAGTACTGCACTCTAACCACTGCGCCACAGTGGTTCATTGAAGCTATCATTGAACAAGCCCAGTATCTGATTTACATCAATATCCTTACTTGTTTCTCTCTGCCAGATATGATTTGCTTGCAGTATTACAAGAAGATTCTTGCTTCATTACACCCAAATCCTAAAACATTTCATTCTTCCTATCATGAGCCATCATTTAGGAAATAACCTCTGGGACACCAAAGTTGCAAGAGAAAAGAGAGTGGGAGAAGAAAAGATAAAACCTGGATTATGGAAAACCCAACACAGATGGTGCTATTTGCACCTTGTGTCCTCAAGCCGGTGAGATTTGATCCGCTGATCTGTTGAACTAGCAGTCAGATGAAGTAGCTGCAGTACTGCACCCTAACCACTGTGCCACCTCGGCTCTATCTATTTTAACAGAATAATAGAGTTGGAAGGGACCTTGGAGGTCTTCTAGTCCAACCCCCTGCTCAAGCAGGAGACCCTATACCAGTGATGGCAAATCTTTTTGCCATCGTGTGCTAAAAGCAGGAGGAGTACGGCGTGGTCACGTGTGCACATGCCCACACCCATAATGCAACCCCCCTGCACTGCACTGCCTCCTGCGCATGTGTGCACGACCCCCTATGCATGGTGCATGACCCCCCCGCACCCCGTTTTGGGCCTAGCTGGCCTCCCTGAAGCCACCGGAAGCCGAAAACAGCCCATTTCCAGACTTCAGGTAGGTGTGTTAGGCCTGTTTTTTTACTCTACCCAGGCTCCGGAGCCTTTCCTGGAGCCTGGGGAGGGCGAAAACAGCCTCCCTCAGCACTCCGGAGGCCGGAAATGGTCCATTTTTGGACTTCTGGGAGGCCCGTTTTTCACCCTCCCAGAGCCTCCGCATGAGCCCTGTACTTACCTGGCATCCAAAATGGGCTGCGTGGAGGCTCCTGGGAGGGGAGGGGCAGCGTGGGCAGGGCCAGCTGAAAATCAGCTGGCTGGCACATGCGCACATGCACGGTGGAGGTGACCTAGGGCAATGGCTTGCGTGTCCGCAGAGATGGCTCCTTGTGCCACCTGTGGCACAGGTTCACCATCATGGCCCTATACCTGTGATGGCGAACCTATGGCACGCGTGCCACAGGTGGCACACGGAGCCATATCTGTGAGCACACAAGCATTGCCATAGCTCAGCTCCAGCGTGCACGCATGCACCGGCCAGCTGATTTTCGGGCCTTGTGGGCCCACCAGAAGTCGAGAAATGGGGTGTTTCCGGCTTCCGGGGGGGGGGGTAGGGAAGGCCAGTTTTTTTTAAAAAAAAAATGATTTATATGCCGCCCTTCTCTGGAGACTCAGGGTGGCTTACAATGTGCTAAGCAGTAGCCTTCATCCTTTTGTATATTTATACAAAGTCAGCTTATTGCCCCCACAAACTGGGTCCTCAATTTACCTACCTTAGAAAGGATGGAAGGCTGAGTCAACCTTGAGCCTGGTGAGATTCGAACTTACAGTAATTGCAGACAGCTGGTCTTAATCACAATGCTTTTAGTCTGCTGAGCCACCAGGACTCTTGTTTTTGTCCTCCCCAAGCTCCTAGAAAGGCTCTGGAGCCTGGGGAGGGCGAAAAACGGGCCTAACGGGTGCAACGGTAACTTTTTTGCCGTCATATGCCAAAAGCGGGGGGAGTGCGGAGGGGTTGCACGTGCGGGGCATGGGGGGGCATTGAATTATGGGTGTGGGCACAGCACGGGCAACCCCCCCCCCCGTGCTCCCCCCGCTTTTGGCACGCGACGGCAAAAAGTTAGCCATCACTGCCCTATACCATTCCGGACAAGTGGCTGCTCAGTCTCTTTTTAAAAGCCTCCAGTGATGGAGCCACCCACAACTTCTGAAGGCACTGGTCAATTGTTCTCACCGTTAGGAAGTCTCTTCTTAATTCCAGGTTGTTTCTCTCCTTGGTTAGTTTTCATGCATTGCTTCTTGTTCTGCCTTCTGGTGCTTTGGAAAATAGGTTGACCCCGTCTTCTTCGGGGCAGCCCCTCAAATATTGGAACGCTGGTATTTTGGAGCTGTTTGTCCAAGGAATAAGTTTGTTAGCTGGCAGAAGAAAACCAGAAGTGGAATGACTTCTTCTTCTTCTTCTTCTTCTTCTTCTTCTTCTTCTTCTTCTTCTTCTTCTTCTTCTTCTTCTTCTTCTTCTTCTTCTTCTTCTTCTTCTTCTTCTTCTTCTTCTTCTTCTTCAATTGAAAAGTTTTATAGGAAATACAAACATTTTCTCCCCCCCTTCCCCCCTCACCCCATCCCTCCCCCCTTGCCCTCCCACCCATCCTTTCCCCCTCCCCCTTCCCCCCCACCCCCCTCCCTAGACTTCCCAGAACAAGCACAGGGTATAGCATTCACAAACAAAAAACTAAAATATGCTAACAAATTATTGACTTCAGATTCTCCAGGTCTTTAACTCCTTATAGCTCAAAACCCTATAAACATAAACTAAAGATTGAAAATGTTTCATTCATAAGCTATATAAATCTTCTCAGTCTGATACTTGTTTTGAATATAGTCGATCCATCTTCTCCATTCCGATATGTATCTTTTGTTTGAAAGGTCTTTAAGATATGATGAAATTTTTGCCGTCTCTGCCAAATGCACAACTTTTAGTGTCCATTCCTCAATAGGTGGATCTTCCTTCTTCCAATACTGTGCCACTAGTAACCTGGCAGCTGTTATTAAATTCAAAACCAACTTAGTCTCTTAGTCTTAGTCTCAAAAAACTGTGGTGTAAATTTAATCTTTTTCTTTAAAATATTTTGAATAATCCACCATATTTTTATCCAAAAAGCCTTAATTTTTTTTTACATGTCCACCATATGTGAAAATACGCAGCATCTTCACACTCGCATCGCCAACACTTAGGTTGTAAGTTTGGATACATACAGGCTAATTTTTTTTGGATCTAAATGCCATCTATAAAACATTTTATAAAAGTTCTCTCTTAAGTTTTGGGCTTGTGCAAATCTTACATTTCTAACCCATATCTTTTCCCATGTTTCCATCGTTATTGGTTCTCCTATATTTTGTGCCCATTTTATCATATGGACTTCTTCTTTTTCACTGTGGTTTAATCCATACTACCCAGGCAACATGTATATTAAAGGACAGGCTGGGTTTGCATCTCCTGCTAAGCCTCCCAAAATTAAACACTAAGGCTAACTGATTTTATATAAACAGATCTGCTAGCTTCTTATCTCCTCCTGGTTTAACACATTTGAAGACAAATATGAATATATTTATAAACTGTATTTCATTAACACCTGACTAAAGACATTGTTTACGCCCAGAAAAGTTTTCAGGTTCAACCCACTGGGAATATCCTGTTGTGCTTATATCTTGCTAGCGCTAATTCCGTCGCATCTGGTGAGCCACTGCTGATGGACCTTTAATTAGATTCAACCCCATTCTTTTTAGCTTTTTTTTTTTATTGAGAAGATGGTCCGAATGGCAAGTGTGACCTGTGATGTTTTGTTTGTTGTGGTGGTAGTTATTGAGTCAGGCACTGACTCCTTGGTGCTTTCTGAAGTTCCTTGTTTTCTTGTAGATGTTTCATTAGCACTGAAGATGTTACCTAGATGGGTAATGGAATGTCTGCAAGCTCAGAGAGTAGTAGTAGTCCTTCTCCTTCTCCTTCTCCTTCTCCTTCTCCTCCTCCTCCTCCTCCTCCTCCTCCTCCTTCTTCTTCTTCTCTTCCTCTTCCTCTTCCTCCTCCTCCTCCTCTTCCTCCTCCTCCTCCTCCTTCTCCTTCTCCTTCTCCTCCTCCTCCTCCTCCTTTTCTTCTTCTTCTTCTTCTTCTTCTTCTTCTTCTTCTTCTTCTTCTTCTTCTTCTTCTTCTTCTTCTTCTTCTTCTTCTTCTTCTTCTTCTTCTTCTTCTTCTTCTTCTTCTTCTTCTTCTTCTTCTCCTCCTCCTCCTCCTCCTCCTCCTCCTCCTCCTCCTCCTCCTCCTCCTCCTCCTTCTTCTTCTTCTCTTCCTCTTCCTCTTCCTCCTCCTCCTCCTCTTCCTCCTCCTCCTCCTCCTTCTCCTTCTCCTTCTCCTCCTCCTCCTCCTCCTTTTCTTCTTCTTCTTCTTCTTCTTCTTCTTCTTCTTCTTCTTCTTCTTCTTCTTCTTCTTCTTCTTCTTCTTCTTCTTCTTCTTCTTCTTCTTCTTCTTCTCCTCCTCCTCCTCCTCCTCCTCCTCCTCCTCCTCCTCCTCCTTTCCTCCTCCTCCTCCTCTCTTCTTCTTCTTCCTCTTCTTCTTCTTCTTCTCCTCCTCCTCCTCCTCCCCTCCTCCTCTTCCTCCTCCTCCTCCTCCCCTCCTCCTCCTCCTCCTCCTCCTCCTCCTCCTCCTCCTCCTCCTCCTCCTCCTCCTTCTTCTTCTTCTCCTCCTCCTCCTCCTCCTCCAATCCCAATCCTTTCTCGCACTAATACTTGCCTCATGAAACAGCTTCAAGAAAACAACCAAACTCAGAGAGAGCACCAAGGACCCTTCATTTCAACTTTGAGCTATAAATAGTCTCCTTTATTGGGCCCGAAAAGAACGCTTAGCATGGATTCTGATAATATATATGATGGAAGATTCTTAATGCTCTCTGAGCTTGGTTGTTTTCTTGCAGACACTTCGTTATCCTAACTAGGTAAATCATCAGTGCTAGTAAGGAGTAGGGTTTGCTCTCAATTTATATTCTAGTGGCTTGTTCTGTCCATGTTGGTGAGAGTGGCCTTAGAAGTTCTTCGGTTGGGTTGTTTACCATTAACTTGTTTGGAAGTTCCTTGATTGGGGTATTGTTTATTTTTTGATTGTTGGTCTGATGATGCTAATCTATGCTCATCTGGGTGCTGTACTATAGAGAAGTATGTATTTTGCTGTTATAGATCATTTTTTAAAAAATTTTTGATTTATATGCCGCCCTTCTCCAGACACTCAGGGCGGCTTACAATGTGCTCAGCAATAGCCTTCATCCTTTTGTATATTTATACAAAGTCAGCTTATTGCCCCCACAATCTGGGTCCTCAATTTACCTACCTTAGAAAGGATGGAAGGCTGAGTCAACCTTGAGCCTGGTGAGATTCGAACTTACAGTAATTGCAGACAGCTGGTGTTAATAACCAGCTTAATAACAGGGTGCCTTAGACCACTGTACTACCAAGGCTTTTTTTTTTTCTTTTTTAAAGGCCTAGAGTAGAGCCTGGACATTGCTCCCAACTTTTAAAGCTTGAGAAAACTTCTACCTTAGCTGTCCACTTTTGTCTATCTGCTCAAAAAATCTATAGTTGCAGCTCAATTCTCCATGGCTGTCCTTGCACTGTGTATTAAGATACAGAGAATTTATCCAGCTAACCCAGCTGTTTAGGAGATAATTACAACAGAATCCAACCTGTTGTATAATAATCCTCCTGGGCAAGCTGCCAAGAGCCTGAGGCTTATTCCCATGATAATTTCTCCAGCTCATTTAGGAGTTACAGAGATTGGAACTTGGGATCCTAGCACAAACAACGTTTTTGGCAATAATTGGATATGGGTTGGAATTGGATGCTTCAGTTAAATCTTATTTAGGGCCAACTTAATATGATGCCTACAAATACGTCATTTAAAATGAGTGTCACGCAATGGCCTTCACAAATCACAACTACAACAATCCCTCCGTTTGAATTATAATTCTTGGGGGTTGTGGAAGGAAATGGACAAGGAGGCAAATATTTAGAAAAGATGGAGTGGAGAATGGAATGGAATAGAATAGAATAGAACAGAACAGAACAGAACAGAACAGAACGAGTGGAGTGGAATGGAATGGAATGGAATGGAATGGAATGGAATGGAATGGAATGGAATGGAATAGAATAGAATAGAATAGAATAGAATAGAATAGAATAGAATAGAATAGAATAGAATAGAATAGGACAAGGAATGGAATGGAATGGAATGGAATGGAATAAGACAAGGGAGGAGTGGAGTGGAGTGGAGTGGAGTGGAGTGGAATGGAATGGAATGGAATAGAATAGAATAGAATAGAATAGGACAAGGAGTGGAATGGAATGGAATAGAATAGAATAGAATAGAATAGGACAAGGAGTGGAATGGAATGGAATGGAATAGAATAGAATAGAATAGAATAGAATAGAATAGAATAGAATAGAATAGAATAGAATAGAATAAGACATGGAATGGAATGGAATGGAATAGAATAGAATAGAATAGAATAGAATAGAATAGAATAGAATAGAATAGAATAGAATAGAATAGAATAGAATAGAATAAGACATGGAATGGAATGGAATGGAATGGAATGGAATGGAATGGAATAGAATAGAATAGAATAGAATAGAATAGAATAGAATAGAATAGAATAGAATAGAATAGAATAGAATAGGACAAGGAGTGGAATGGAATGGAATGGAATGGAATGGAATAGAATAGAATAGAATAGAATAGAATAGAATAGAATAGAATAGAATAGAATAGAATAGAATAGAATAGAATAGAATAGAATAAGACATGGAATGGAATGGAATGGAATGGAATGGAATGGAATGGAATGGAATGGAATGGAATAAGACAAGGGAGTGGAGTGGAGTGGAGTGGAGTGGAGTGGAGTGGAGTGGAGTAGAGTAGAGTAGAGTAGAGTAGAGTAGAGTAGAGTAGAGTAGAGTAGAGTAGAGTAGAGTAGAGTAGAGTAGAGTAGAGTAGAGTAGAATAGAATACTTTATTTAGCCAATTGTGATTGGACACACAAGGAATTTGTCTCCGATGCAGAAGCTCTCAATTTACATACAAACAATAAAGTGATAAAGGTATCAATAGGAGAAGGTAATAGGAAAGATGACAAGGATAATAGTAACACAGCGTGGCAGGGGAAGGGTATTGCAAAATCCCCATTCCCACCCCACTCCGGGGGAAGGCTACTGCAAAATCCCCATTTCCTCCCCACTCCAGGGGAAGGATATTGCAAAATCTCCATTCCCACCCCACTCAGGGGCCAGCCAGAGGTGGTATTTGCCGGTTCTCCAAACTACTCAAAATTTCCTCTACCAATTCTCCAGAACCTGTCAGAACCTGCTGGATTTCACCCCTGGTCTGTATGAGTGGATAATACAGCAAATGAGAAAATTATGCCTTGGCAGCAATTTTGCACCTTCCGACCCAAGTCCTATTGATTTCAATGAGGGATTGCATCACATGCTAAGTTCCCTAATTGAAAACAGTGGTCTGTAGTTTCACTAAGCCAAAATCAAACAAAGCACAATATGGCTGAGCACAATTTGTCAACCTATCTATCCTCAACTAGAAGACCCCCTGTGTTTCAGCCTGAAGCAAGCATTGGAGTTTGGCAAGGTAAATGAGGCCAGATTGTATAACCCTCCCTGCGTGCTTTTTTTTTTTTTTTTTTGGTCTATTCAATTTTGCTTCTCACATTTATTTCCTGCCCATCTCGCGGTTCCCAGCACATCCTTTGGATGTGGCCCAAGAGGTATCAGGGACAGCATAGGTAGTTCATGCATATTTCTGAGTTCCTTATGTTCACCTTAAGGCTGCAGCCAAGCTTACCAGCCTTCTGAACTTCAATGGTTGATTGGCCCATTTTACTAAGATAGCCAAGTGAAAATCCTTGAACATGAGAGCAATAGCACTTAGACTTATATACCGCTTCACAGTACTTTATAGCCCTCTCTAAGCGGTTTACAGAGTCAGCATATTGTCCCCCAACATTCTGGGTTCTCATTTTACTGACCTCAGAAGGAGGAAAGGCTGAGTCAACCTTGAACCAGTCAGGATCGGTATATAAGTCTAAGTGCTATTGCTATTTCAGAAGGCCAGGAGGGTTGGGGTAGATCTCATCTCAGGGACCATGATGTTCCAGAGGAGCCACGGCAGAAAAGACCCTATCAGCCATAATTCCTTGGTGTTGTGACCTAGGCTTATTAAGTAATTGCAATACACAATTAGTCCCAAACAAACCTATTTTATTGTAACAGCTGAGAATTACGTTCATTCCAGCTGAGTCCCAATTAGTTGCAAAACAAGTCCTTCAGAAGAAGTCTTTCGGGATAATCACCAACCTTTATCTTCTTTGACACCCTGCCAAAGGCCTTACTTGGCAAAGCCCCACGAAGTTCAGAAACAAACAAGAGATGCCGACTGGAAACAGAGTTAGCAACATTGCTTTCCTGCAAAAGGCCCAAGTGCCATTGATTCTCTTTTAAGCCTTATGGGAGGGGCCAATCATCTCCTGGCCTTACTCCCGAATCGTCCCTTTTGCTTTAGCTGCTCTTGCCTTCTGGTAACTCTGCGCATGCGTGCACTAGGAACAGGCTCCTCCTGTTCCTCTGCCTCTCTGCTGTCTGACTCTGGGGGCTCCGGAGTCCGCACATCACTCCCAGATGGTCCTGGCCCCATCTCTACCTCCAACACAGAGCCCTTGTCTGGGCCTTCCCCAGACTCCAGGACTAGCCCATGTTCCTCCCCAGCCTCCCCACTGTCCGACTCCGCTGCCAGCTCCACAAGCTGCTGGCGGACCACAACACTTGGCTGATGGAGTCCACAGCATACCCCTTCTCCCAGTGCAGGTGGAATGGACCAATCCCAAAGGGATGAGCCAGCTCCTCAGATACCCTGGATCCAAAGCATGGAGGGCTTTAAAGATAAGAACGAATACTTTTGAATTGGACCCAGAAGCAAACTGGCAACCAGTACAGCTTGCAAAACAGTGGCATAACATGGGTCAGCCTAGGGGCCCCAAGAACTGTCCACATGGTTACGTTCTGCTCCGGCTGTAGCTTCCAGATACTCTTCAAGGGTAGCCCCATGTAGAACTCAACGTACAACATTTGGAAAAAGGAAGGCACCTTTTATTCTGAGATACTTGATGTATGTGTCCTGCATCCTGACGTGAACTCTGTAGCTGTCTGCTGGGAGTCCCTGTGATTCACACGGCATCACTTGCCTTCCCATTTCCCAGCAGACACCTGTAGTTAACACACTTTAATTAATCTTCGGTGAAAACGAGAAACACTGCATCTCCTCCTGTCTTCTTGCATTTCTTTCCTACACCCCTCCTTTCCACCGCAGACCGGAGCAGATTTATTTGTAAAGTGTGCACTCGCACAAAAACTAGAGACTCTGGGTTCTTGAATTTTTCAGGCCTGCTTACACTGCTGGCAAGAAATCCTTTGCTTTCCTCCCCCCCCCCCACACACACACTTTTTTTTTTTTTTTGATTGAAGAACACTAGAAATCAGCCAGGGAGCAGGTGGTGTATTGTGTTAGATTAGCACTGATTGAATTCTTACACAGCCGGTTGATTGAGCCTGGTGTTCGGCAAGTGCACAATTCTGCAAACAGTAGGCTGCAATGAAGAGGCCATTTTGCTGGATCATGTCCCTTAATCAGTCTCCCCCCATTCTATTGATATTGCTGCTGAGTCTCTTTCGTCTGCCACGCCGCTTGCTCCTTTCTTGGGCCCGCGGAGGAAAATTCATCGAATGGAACAATTCTGAGCCAAATGATTTTTGGTGAGGCGATTTCTCCCAGCCTCTCTGTACAGAAGCATTGTTATCGCTATTATTATGGTTGGTTACACAGCCAGCCGGACATAGAGACTGGATTTGGCTTTTTTTTTTTATTAATCCATCTATTGAGTCCTTCTCAAGAACTTGGGATAGGCAGCTGTGGTTGTTGGAGGATACCGTTGCAGGATGTAAGCCATCCAAAGCAAAGCTGCCTTTCGTAATTGACTGATCATGATTGTGTCAATCAATGGCTAGTTGCATAATGTTGCATGCAAATTCCTAAAATCCCAATTTCCTATGAGCAGGGGTGAAATCCAGCAGGGTTCTGACAGGTTCTGGAGAACCGGTAGTGGAAATTTTGAGCAGTTCGGAGAACCGATAGCGGAAATTTTGAGTAGTTCGGAGAACCGGCAAATACCACCTCTGGCTGGTCCCAGAGTGGGGTGGAAATGGAGATTTTGCAATATCCTTCCCCCAGGAGTGGGGTGGGAATGTGGATTTTGCAGTATCCTTCCCCTGCCGGGCCCACCAAGCCACACCACGCCCACCAAGCCATGCCACAGAACCGGTACTAAAAAAATTTGGATTTCACCACTGCCTAGGAGTCCTTAGAAAACAGCCTGTATTAACCAGGACTAACTTTTTTGTGATGCTGAAACTTGTGTTCCAGCGAACAGAAGCTACATTTCTGTAGATTTCAGAAGAGAATATTTGCAGCTCAGAGTTGAACTGTAGACTCCTCAATGCTTTCTGAGCTTGGTGCTAGCACTGCTGATGTTTCCTAGTTTGGCAATGAAACGTCTGCTTGGAAACCACCAAACTCAGAGAGCCCCAAGAACCCCATAAATTTCTCTGTGTTTGGATTCCTATCAAAGAGATTGACAACTACCTCATCTCCACCATCCAACTCTTCTTCGGGTCACTTCAGCTTAGGGAAGAATCCTACAATTTAGGTTTTCCTAGTATACAAAGAGTTCTTGAGAAATGTTCTGCAAACGACTAGAGACGAGTACAAAATTGTAGAGTTTCAGTATCTGGACTGCAAAAAGCCAGATGGGATGCCTGCATAAATTAAATTATGTAGAAACTTCCTAACAGTGAGATCAATTAACCAGTGGAACAGCTTGCCTCCAGAAATCATGGATGCTCCATCCCTGGATGTTTTTTTAAGAAGAGTCTAGACAGTCACTTATCTGAAATATTATAGGTCCTCCTGCTTGAGCAGGGGGCTGGACTAGAAGACCTCCAAGGTGCCTTCCAACTCTGTTATTCTATTCTATTCTTTTTTCATTTATTTATGTATGTATGTATTTATTTATTTATTTCATTGAAATTTGTCAAACAAAAACGAGAACAAGAATAAGAGAATAAAAATACAATGACAGGGACAATAGGCACGTTAGTGCACTTATGCACGCCTCCTCTACTGGCCATTATTCTATTCTATTCTACTCTACTCTACTCTACTCTACTCTACTCTACTCTACTCTACTCTACTCTACTCTACTCTACTCTATTCTATTCTATTCTATTCTATTCTATTCTATTCTATTCTACCTTACCTTACCCTAGCCTACAATTCTATATTCTAGTCTAGTCTAGTCCAGTCCAGTCCAGTCCATTCTTTGTCCTATTCCATTCCATTCCTTGTCCTAGTCTAGTCTAGTCTAGTCCAGTCCAGTCCAGTCCACTCCATTCCTTGTCCTATTCCATTCCATTCCATTCCATTCCTTGTCCTATTCTATTCTATTCTATTCTATTCTATTCTATTCTATTCTATTCTATTCTATTCTACTCTACTCTACTCTACTCTACTCTACTCTACTCTACTCTACTCTACTCTACTCTACTCTACTCTACTCTACTCTACTCTACTCTATTCTTATTCTATTCTATTCTATTCTTCATTCCAATATCTATTCTATTCTAATTTCATTATTCTATTCTATTCTATTCTATTCTATTCTATTCTATTCTATTCTATTCTATTCTATTCTATTCTATTCTATTCTTATTTCATTATTCTATTCTATTCTATTCTATTCTATTCTATTCTATTCTATTCTATTCTATTCTATTCTTATTTCATTATTCTATTCTACCCTACCCTACCCTACAATTCTATATTCTAGTCTAGTCTAGTCCACTCCACTCCACTCCATTCCTTATCCTATTCCATTCCATTCCATTCCTTGTCCTATTCTATTCTATTCTACTCTACTCTACTCTACTCTACTCTACTCTACTCTATTCTATTCTTATTCTATTCTATTCTTCATTCCAATATCTATTCTATTCTAATTTCATTATTCTATTCTATTCTATTCTATTCTATTCTATTCTATTCTATTCTATTCTATTCTATTCTATTCTATTCTATTCTATTCTTATTTCATTATTCTATTCTATTCTACCCTACCCTACCCTACCCTACCCTACCATACCCTACCCTACAATTCTATATTCTAGTCTAGTCTAGTCCAGTCCAGTCCAGTCCATTCTTTGTCCTATTCCATTCCATTCCTTGTCCTAGTCTAGTCTAGTCTAGTCTAGTCCAGTCCAGTCAACTCCACTCCACTCCACTCCACTGCACTCCACTCCATTCCTTGTCCTATTCCATTCCATTCCATTCCTTTTCCTATTCTATTCTGTTCTATTCTATTCTATTCTATTCTGTTCTGTTCTGTTCTGTTCTGTTCTGTTCTGTTCTATTCTATTCTATTCTATTCTATTCTATTCTATGCAAATTAATATGGACTCTGTGACTAGGATAGCAGGCAGGGTGTACACATTTTTATTTTTGTTTTAATCATGAAGAAAGGAAGGAAGATTGTAAATTCATTTTGGAAAGTAGAAAGGCAGGTGTCCTACTAGAATTACAATTGTTGGATAGCAAAAATCTATATTATCACTAGAGGGCAACAAGGAGATGTAAAAGTCTAATGCTGCCATCTAGTGGTTCTCTGAATTTTTGGCAATCCAGATACAGTAGCACTAAATAAAGGTAGTACTGTATAGATGGAAGCGAAAAAAAAAAAAAAAAGCACATTGGCGGCTGCTTTAATACAATTCTCTCCTTGTTTTAATTCCAAGAAGGAAATATATTAAAAAATGAGGTATTGATGCACAAGACATCAGCTGTGGCAAATAATCAAGAGCCTTTATATGGACATAAATTGCCCATTCCGTTTATCTGAATTGCAACAATATAAAGGCTGCATTCTAAAGTGTAATTTATGTGAGGACTTCACATTTGTAGATACATCAGCAAAATTGGATGTACTATTAGTAATATTTTACTCTTTTCTCTGAGAAAGAATTGCAACATTATTCTAAGCCTGCTAACAAATAATTCTCGAAAAGCACCTTTCTTTCTATTTCCCCGCAAATCCCATTACAGAGAGTAAGTACTGTGATGTTTCTCTTCAGTTTACCAAACAATTTTCATGTTATCTACTTCCCCACCTCTACCCCTCTATATCGACGTTCCAATATTTTTGAACAAATGGAGTGAAACCTTAATGACAATAAGTTATTGCTAATAACTTGCTACCAATAAACTAAGCCCATGTTCTATACCAGGTGTCAGGGTTCCAATTAACACCCCCAATGAAAAAAGACTCCAAGGCTTGAAGTTCCTCAAAGCTCCATGTTATTAGAGATGTCATATTGGCACATGTGGGAAAACCCAAATCTGAGAGCTTCCATGTTTTCCCCACCCAAACGAAAGTCCAAGTCCCTGCCCAGCACCCACATCTCCATCACATGGTCAAATCAAAGCACTGTCCATTCTGGAGATACCTCCCAGTCACACCCCTCCAGGTGCAGAGCAAGATGTCCTTGACTCTCTGAGAAAGGAATGTTATTATGACTGCATATCTTCCCTGCTCCATACAATCCCCCCTCCCAGTTTCCCACAGTACTAATTGTGGCAGGCATGAAGGCCCAAGGCAAAATATGGCTTCTAGGCCTGACACCAGGGATCTCAAAGTCAAGGACTATCTGGAATGAGCTGCCCCCGGAGATATGGAGGATCCCGGATCTGCGCACTTTCCGCCGTGCTCTTAAGACCCTCCTATTCCAGCAAGCCGTCCTGGCCTAATTTTCTCCCCTTTCTTTTAAATTTTTACAATTGAAATTTTCATTTGTTTTAAATTATTGGGATTTTTAATTGTCTTGGGCTAAATTATTTAATTTGGTTTTAATTATGTTTCTAACTTTCGTATTTATGTATTTTATTCTGTGCCTGTTCACAGCCCTGAGTCCTTCGGGAGTAGGGCGGTATATAAATTTAATAAAACATAAACATAAAACATAAACAAGGCCCAGGAACAGGATCCAGCCTGCAAGGTACTTAGAGCTGGTCCGTGGGGCCACTTTGGAGACAGTCAAGGATCGCCCTGAGCTCCGTTTCTTCTGGCAGAGGGTTGCAGGAGGCAGTGGCAGCTGAAAACGGAGCTCGGGAGCCCATTTTTACTGGCAGAGTGCTCGGACTGCCACAGGCGCCCCTGACATGAGTGATGTTGAGCTGGCCATGCCCACCACGGCCACACCCACCACGGCCACACCCACCACGGCCCTCCAAGGTCAAACACAACCTTGATGCGGCCCTCATTGAAATTGAGTTTGACACCTCTGTTCTACACTAACGATAAGCTAAAACCCATTCCTTGTGGGTTTTGATATTAATTTTTGGCAGGACTGAAACAAAAATGCAGCAAAGGTGATCATGTGTAGGGATAAGGCTCCTAGTTCTTTTGAACACTTTCCCTCCTGGTTTGAGAGGGTTACCCTTTTTGGCTGACTTTTAAAAGATCTTGAAAGCAGGTATCATGAGATGAACTTGTAACTGTTGATACTTATAAGTGTCTAGGTATGCGCATGTGATGATCAGCTGTCCTTCGCATGTGCGGCAGTGCTGAAAACCAGTTTACCCATGCATGCCGGCCAGCTGATTGTCGGGTGCGCATATACTTCAGAACCCAGAATATCGGTTTTTCCGGAGCACGATCCCATTGTGTGCGTGGCAGTGCCAAAAATCAGCCTGCACATGTATGCTGGCCATCTGTTCGTTGGGCATGCATGCGCAGAACCCAGAAAATCAGCTCTTCTGGAGCATGATCCATTTGCGCATGCAGCAGTGCCAAAAATTGGCCTGCGCATGGACGCCAGCCAGCTGATCGTTGGATGAACATGCTCACTAGAACCTGGAAGTTCAGTTTTTCTGGAGCATGGCCCCAATGAGCGTCCGCGCACAACGTTTCCATGCACCGAAAAGGTTCACCATCACTGGTCTAAGTGCAAAGGATCAGGACCATATGCCAAGTTGCAATTCAAAAAATATATTTATTGCTCAAGCTTATACATGAGAAACTATTCAATCGAAGTTCAATACTAAATTGATATGGGTCAATGGAATTCAAGAGGGATTTGACTTAGAATGTTTATGAGAACATAACGATGCTAGGCTGATGACTCATTTAACTCTCCCGCCACCCCCAGCTCTGCCTGCTCTCCTCCTACAATAAATCATTTTTTCATATTAGGCTTAAATCTTGATTTACCAGATCTAAGTGCATTGGACTTCATATGCAATGAATCAAACTTCAGTTGCACTTGGTGTCATGGATGTAATGACGTCATTTGTCAAAGCCCACAGCCATGACAGCCAGATTCTCAGAGTAGGAATAGGGAATTTTAGCAAGAGAAAAGAGGACAATTGGCTGTAATTTATCAGCAAATATGTTTCAAATTAAAACCTTCCTGTTATCTCTGATTACCTTTCTAACAGAGTGTTGGGTTCAGTGCTAATTGCTTATTTGACTCCTTAGAAATGTCCATTGGTTCTTGTTTGTCAATATTTTAGAAATGTCCAAATTCTGTCCTAGAGCCGGAGAATTATGTGTTGTTTGATGAAGTGATTACACAAGGGGAACCAGTTGTGTTGTTTGCAGAAGGACAACAGATAAATAATGCAGTTTCATCATTTGTGTGATGATGGTGCCCTCCTAAATCTTGTCATATGGCCAACGACAACTAAGTCTTCAATTTATTGCACTTTCCTTTCCCTTCTTAATCGGATATAATGAGGCTTAACATAGTGAAACCTAATTTTAACAAACTGTCTTGGGGTTATGATTTTACTTGAAACTCCCAACTCTGGTAATTTACAGTATGTAAAATGGAAAGAAGAATAATTGGTCCTGCATAGCTTCTTTGATTTCAGCAAAATACCAGTTACTAGGAGGAGGTGGCTGATGAGGTTAGAATGCTGGGCTGATGATTGGCAACCTTGGGTTTGAGATCCGGTTAGCGCATTGGGATGGGATGAGCTCCCATCACTCGCTCCAGCTCCTTTCCACCCAATGATTTAAAAGCGGGTGAGTGCAAGTAGATAAATGGGTATCACTTCAGTGGACGACTTCATGGGGACGTGAAAGGAATCCCCAACTAGGCATCTCCCAGGCAACGATGGTGCTACTGGCAAATCCTTTCACCATGGAAGCACTTTGGCGCTTCCGAACGGAAATATAGTACCAAAGATTCTTACCTTCCTTCCCAAGTGAGTTGATGCTTTCGAGTCCAAAATTACACTTCTCCCTGAAATGTCCACATCGCATGTATAGGGAGAAATGGAAAAGGGATGTGTTATGAGTTCAGGGAGTCCTTGATTTACAACTGGTTGCTTAGCAACCATTCAAAATTGTGACAGACCCCCCCCTTCTTAAAAAAAACATACTTGGGATGACCCAATTCAGAATTTCCAACAGCCAGACACACGTTAACACCATGGTCACAGGACTGTACTTCAGACCCTCAGCTACCGACTCACACTTATGGCCGTTTGCAGCATCTCATGGTTACATGACTGTGACTTATGACATATTTTGCCGTAAACTGCCATTTACTTCTGGTTTTCGCAAAAACTGCTGCAGAGGGAACAGTGGTTTCACATGACAAGTGTGGCATTCGCTTAACATCCATGGAACAACCATAGTGATTTGCTTAATGACCACCACAGAAAAAAGGTCATAAAATCAGGTTGGTCATGGGATCAGGTTGGTCATGTGACTTTACAGCCATCATGACTTACGACCTTAATAGGCAACCTTCATTACAGTTGTAAGTCAAGGACTTCTTGTAATCACAACTTTTAAAAAAAAAAAATTAAAGAACCAAAGATGGAAAAAATTATTCAACCACTTACACCGAGTTCACTTTACAAAATAACAAAACAAACGACTAGATTTAATAGATCCAAGATTTCCGTTTTAAAGCCCACTTCAACGTCTCCATGAAATTACTTCTCCACCAGCCTGTCTCATCATGCCCCAGACTCTTAAAAAATTCAAGCACCACATTTATCCCTGCCTTTTAAAAAATTTATTCCCTCTATCCTGTGACAGCGGGGCTTCCAGAGTTTTGCAGGAATAACTAGCAACCTGTAATTATTTTACCCACCAAAATATATTACATGGTCTGAATGAATTATGTCCTTCCTCCGTTGTCAAAATGCCAGGGTTTTTTTTTTATGTGGCGGATAGGAAAAGGACCAACAGGAGGTAGAAGAAAGAAAACTTGAGTGGAAGAATGCCAAAAAAATATTAGTTTCCTTAGCAGCAATGAAGGGCCTGGGTGTTACAGCTAAAACCCTTCTGTCCTCATCACCATGAATAAATATCATCCGTGACAAAAGCCCAGCAGATGATACCTGATCCTTCCTTTAGGACCTATTGTATTAAACTTGATATTACACGCCACAGATGTCATTGTTCGGCAAGCTAATTTGACGATTTATGTTGTTGAGAGAGGATTAGTGAAACCTCGTGTTTTGATAGCCGGCTTCTAATTTGCATCTTTAAGAGTCGGGATTTCAGCCAAGTTCTGCTCTTTTGTGTTTACTTTTTTTGTCAGAGTTTGCGGCACATCTGACCAGCACACAATTAAATAATTCTGCAGGATTCATGTACATAAGAAACTTCTTTATATATAATACCATACAGCGGAAGTCAGCATACAATATCAGGAACACAGAAGCAATATTCATAGAAGTAAGTCATTACAGAGTAGAGAGATAAAGGTAAAGGTTCCCCTCGCACATAGGTGCTAGTCGTTCCCGACTCTAGGGGGCGGTGCTCATCTCCATTTCAAAGCCAATGAGCCAACGCTGTCCGAAGATGTCTCCGTGGTCATGTGGCGGGCATGACTCAATGCCAAAGGCATACAGAACGCTGTTATCTTCCCACCAAAGGTGGTCCCTATTTTTCTACTTGCATTATTTACGTGCTTTCAAATTGCTAGGTTGGCAGAAGCTGGGACAAATAATGGGAGCTCACCCCATTACATGGCAGTAGGGATTCGAACCGCTGAACTGCCGACCTTTTGATCAACAAGTTCAGCGTCTTAGCCACTGAGCCACTGCGTCCCCAGTAGAGAGATACAAAGGCTAATATATTGTACAGAGGCTGCAAAGTTACAGAGGCCAAACCAACTCTTATATACAGTTCAGTAAATCTAAGCCACGCCCAGACTCCAAACTGTCTCTTATGGCTCCATACAAACAAATACTATGTTTCAGTTTCCAAACAGTCCCCATTGGCTGACCTGTCGCCAAGTCTATCCAAACAGTCCCCATTGGCTGACCTGTTGCCATGTCTATCCAAACAGTCCCCATTGGCTGACCTGTTGCCAAGTCTATCCAAACAGTCCCCATTGGCTGATCTGTTGCCAAGTCTATCCAAACAGTCCCCATTGGCTGACCTGTTGCCATGTCTATTCCAGCTCATAATAATATACTGACACTTTTGAACAGCCCTGTTTATTTCTCATGATTATAAATAAATCTTCTCTTCCTCCTGTCCATCCTTCCAATCATCCTGCAACAAGATTTGGTTGGACTTTCTTAACTCTGGAACTAGAAGCAACAACCAGGAGAGGACACTCAACTGTTTGGGTGAGGTATCACCAATGTGTGGCTGAGAGGCAGGTTGTCTATCTCCAACTGGACCAAGCAGAATATGTTGTAGATGTCATGGTGGCACAGTGGTTAGGACGCAGTACTGCAGGCTGCTTCTGCTGATCACTGGCTGCAAGCAGTTCGGCAGTTCGATTCTCACCGGCTCAAGGTTGACTCAGCCTTCCATCCTTCCGAGGCCGGTAAAATGAGGACCCAGATTGTTGGGGAAAATATGCTGACTCTGTAAAGCACTTAGAGAAGGCTGTAAAGCACTGTGAAGTGGTATATACATCTAAATGCTATTGCTAGATGTTCTGACAGGCATCTGGAGGTTGTTAGAACCAAACAGACAGAGATTAAACTCCAGAAAACCAGATCCAGAAATAGTTTGAGTCCTATATAACCCCATTGTCTGGTGCAAGAAATCAGGGGTCAAGGCAGTTCAAATGACTACAAATTTATTAAATGCTAACACTCTACAAGAATCTGAGCTACTAACAGTCAAAGCAAATTGGCAGTAGATAAGAGTCAATGGAATTCAAGGTTGGCTGGAGTTAGTTCTCTTGTAGGCGTGAAGGGACTCGAGACTGATGATGTGCTTGACCCCTCCCTCGGGCTCAACCTGGTTTCTCCCATACCCATCTTGGTTCTTGAAGGGTTCATATTTCTATGGAAGGGTCAAGCATGCAAAAGATGTTGGAAAGATATTACATTATAGTTCCACACCTTTCATGAATTACAATTCAGTGTAATGATTCACAGGCTTTTTAAGAGTTGCTGTTTTCCAGTGAGAGTTGATGCAGTTCCACGCACACAGGTTTGCATCTGTGGGTGCACACAAACACATGCGGTCCAGAAGCATGGATTGGTCATGTTTCCTTCTCCTTCTTCCATGTCCAGATCAAACTTTAGACTGCCAAAAGGAAGCCACCTTCTTGGCTTTATCCTTGGCCAAGAATGAGTCATTGTTGGTACACTTTTCTGGTAATAGCTGATATGCCAGCAGATGGACCGGGCTTTGCATCTCTCCGTATTCACACAATGTGTTGTTGTATGTTAACAGCCTCCCACTTGAGCATATTGATCTTACACTTTGGCACTCCAACTCTCAACCTATTCAGGGTCCTTCAAGTAGTCTGAGGGAGGTTGGGTCCTTCAGCTATATCCTCCTTTAATGTTATTCCTTGGTTGATGGTCTCCTTCCTCCATCTTTTTTTTTTTTTTAATAGACTTTATTGAGATTTTTTTACAGAACAAAAAGGAAATAAATGAGAAAAAAACAAACAAACAAACAAACAATCATTCAAACAATAACGTAGAACACATAAATATAATAAGCATTTTCAATTTGTATTGGATATGCAGTGTTTTAACTATTTACATAAATAATACTTGTTGATATTTTGACTCACTTTTAACCAATATTTAACACACCTTTGATCTTTCTTCCATTTTATCATGCAACCACTTGTACCACCTTTCCCACACCATATAGTATACTCCATCTTTTAATTCTGTTTTTCCTCTTGTGTACCCTCAATAATGTTTGTCCTTGCCATAAAGCTGTTCCAGAATAAAATAGAATGGAGTGGAGTGGAGAGTGGAGTGGAGTAGGGTAGAGTAGAGTAGAGTAGAGTAGAGTAGAGTAGAGTAGAGTAGAGTAGAGTAGAGTAGAGTAGAGCAGAGCAGAGCAGAGCAGAGCAGAGCAGAGCAGAGCAGAGCAGTACAGAACAGAACAGAACAGAACAGAACAGAATAGAATAGAATAATGTATTGGCTAAGTGTGATTGGACACACAAGGAATTTGTCTTCGGTGCATAAGCTCTCAGTGTACATAAAAATTACATTCCTAGATTCCTACATTCCTGTTCCTAGATTTGTCATGTGATCTGAAGTTCATTTCTGCAGGCCAGCTCTCTGAGTGGGAAACTGGCATTAAATGGCCAATTGAGTTCCATTGAATAATTCTCCTTATAGCTTTCCTATCTATGGCTCCAGCTCATA
Organism: Pantherophis guttatus; assembly: GCF_059756535.1. Taxonomy (NCBI): domain Eukaryota; kingdom Metazoa; phylum Chordata; class Lepidosauria; order Squamata; family Colubridae; genus Pantherophis; species Pantherophis guttatus. The sequence goes on along the minus strand of NC_142071.1, from coordinate 24,524,178 downwards.
TTTCTTCCACAGAGTTATTCAAGGCAAATTACACTGATTTTCCAGACAATCTGCTCTCCAAGCAATGGCCCCATCCATGTTAGGAAGGTGGAAACTTAAAAGACATTTTGGGGTTTGATCATTTTTTTAAAAATAGGAATTTCAGTATCATTTTAAAAGAAAGAAAAAGGGGAGAATGTAATTTTAGGGAGGTATAGGGAGTCCTTACTTAATCAGACTCTTTTTTTTTTTTGTATTTGTTTATAATATAAAACACACACAAAAAATAGAAAAACAAATTTATTTATTTATTTATTGGTTCGATTTATATGTCGCCCTTTTCCGGAGACTCAGGGCGGCTTACAATGCGTTAAGCAATAGCCTTCATACTTTTGTATTTACCTGCTTAGTAGGGCTTTCGGCCCCCCCAAGCGGTGTTCTTTTTTATACAAAGTCAGCTTATTGCCCCCACAATCCGGGTCCTCATTTTACCTACCTCGGAAGGATGGGAGGCTGAGTCAACCTTGAGCCTGGTGAGATTTGAACTTGCAGTAATTGCAGGCAGCTTGTGTTACTTAACAGTGCTTTAGTCTGCTGCACCACCAAGGCTCTTGGTATATAGGAAAGACAGAGGGAAAAGGGAAGGAAAGAGCGCGGAAAAGAAGAGAAAAAGAAAGAGATAGTGTTGACTTTGGACTCTCTTTGGTGCAGTAAAATAAGATAGTAACACCAAACCTCCATTTTCTATTTTTACATGGTAGTGTAAACTTTTGTTGTTAGTTGTGAAGTCATGTCCAACCCATCGCAACCCCATGGACAACTTTTCTCCAGGCCTTCCTGTCCTCTACCATCCTCTGGAGTCCATTTAATCTCACACCGACTGCTTCAATGACTCCATCCAGCCACCTCATTCTCTGTCGTCCCCTTCTTCTTTTGCCCTCAATCTTTCCCAGCATTAGGCTCTTCTCCAGGGAGTCCTTCCTTCTCATTAGGTGGCCAGAGTATTTGAGTTTCCTCTTCAGGATCTGGCCTTCTAAAGAGCTGTCAGGGTTGATCTCCTCTAGGACTGACTGGTTTGGTCGCCCATATCTATATCAACGAACCTATCTAATCGGTAAAACCCGAAGTTTCATTTTTTTTCCACCTCAAGCACAAAGTCCAGAAGTGGTTTCCAAGTAGAAACAAAAATATTTGTTGTTGTTGTTGTTTTTCCTTTCATATCAAAGCAGTCAATTTAGCCATCTCTGCTAACTCCATCAATTTAGGAAGTCCTCGCTTAATGACTGGTCATTTAAAAAGTAGTCAAAGTTATGATGGATCCTAAAAAAAGTTACTTATTGAAGTTACATACATACATACACACACGGTCCCCATGATCGGATTTCTGGTGCTCGACAACCGGCTAGCATTTATGATCAGTTGCAGTGTCCTGTCCAGTGACCACGATTTGCAACTCTTTGGACAATTTCCTGCAAAAAAAAAGATTTGCCCATTTGTATGAATTTACTTAAAGACCACATGGTTTCCTTAACAACATGATTTGCTTAACAACCATAGCGACTTGCATTATGACCAGCATAAAAGCAGTCCAAAAATCAAGTCTGGTCGTATGGTGACCCACTTAACAACCACAATGACTTACGACCAAAATTCTGGGCTCAACTGTGGACATTAAATGAGGACTGCCTGTAACTCAAATTCTTACAGATTCTGTTAAGAAAATAATTTTAATTATCTTCGTCAGAGCTAAAGCCAAAAATCAAACTAGGCTTTGCGGCTATTTCTGTTCTTCCTGGAATTGTACAAGTTTATTTTTTCTTCTCCGCAATAATTTTGTAATAGCCTGATTATTCTGAAGATGAATAGTGAATGCCAGGAAAATGTTTGGTTTTTTTTTTAATCTTAATTTGATCCTTTCTAGGAAAAACCCTCAGGTTATGATCCCACTATGTCAACACTTGTTCCCTGTGTGTAAATTCATTAAATAATTCTCTTCCGTTAGGCACAAAGAATCTGCTAACTTGCTATTGAGAATATTTATTGTTCAAGCCTATACATAAGAATCTAACCAACTAAGGTTTCTCTGTCCTCACTATATGTCAGTCTGTGTGCAGCTCGACATGCAGCTAAACCCACCTATCCTCCAATAAAACAGACGGTGTGCGTAGATCTGGATGCTTTATTGAAAGAACAGGATATGGTGAAACTGGGGAAAATAGGGATACATACAATGAGGTAGACATTTTTTTTTTATTTTATAGACATACAATACATAATCAATTAATCAGTGTATTATCTGAGTACATCTTTTGTGTCGTCTTCCTACTCCTCCACTATTTATCATATCTTAATATTATCATTTCATTCATTATAACATTTCTCCCACATTTCCTGCTTTTCTATTAATACATTTATTTATCTATCTTCTTTCTCTTCTTTCTTCTTCACTCATTTCATTATAACATTACCATATATATATATATATAGATAGATAGATAGATAGATAGATAGATACATATAGATATAGATATAGATATAGATATAGATATAGATATATATTAAAAAGGAAGAAACAGCTGCGATCACACACACTGCTCCTAGAAGCACGAAGCTGAAAACACCAGCCTGAAGATGACGAATGAGACTTCGTCGAAACGTTACCAAGACACCGCCAATTTTACGTGGGAGAAAACCCGAATAACCAAAGACCTACATACATACATACATACATACATACATACATACATATATATATATATATATATATATATATATATATATATATGTATATATATATGTATATATATATATATATATATATATATATGTATATATATATAGTAATGTTATAATGTTATAATATATATATAATACATATACATACATACATATATATATCTATATCTATATAATACATATACATACATACATACATACATATCTATATCTATATCTATATATCTATATCTATATCTATATCTATATCTATATCTATCTATATCTATATCTATCTATCTATCTATCTATCTATCTATCTATCTATCTATCTATATATATATCTATATCTATATATCTATATCTATATCTATATCTATATCTATATCTATATCTATATATCTATATATCTATATCTATATCTATATCTATATCTATATCTATATCTATCTATCTATCTATCTATCTATCTATCTATCTATATATATATATATATATATATATATATATATATATATATATATACACACATACACATACACATACACATACACATACACATACACATACATACCTACAGTGGTGGGATTCAAATAAATTAACAACCGGTTCTCTGCCCTAATGATTTCTTCCAAGATATATATATATATCTTCTCTAACAAGATAGACAGTATTGTGTTACTGCTGAACATAACAATTAATAAATACAAGCAATTTAAATCTCACCAGCGATGCTCTGTGTGTGTGTGTGTGAGAGAGTGTGTGTGATATGGGTTTGTCCTTGGATGACCCTGTGCCACGGATTAAGATGGATTCTTCTTTGTGCTTACTGCCTTTTCCAAATGCTAAAGGAAATGGAGTCTGGCTTCCCAACGTTCACTTGTTTTGAGAGGGTGGGCTGATGGGTAAATGGGTTAGGTCAGCTTCAAACAATATAATTGGTATTTGTCACTCCGGCCACTAGGTGGGGCTAAAGTGCAACAACAGTATATAAAGATTGTATGTTTGGGCATATTTGTCTCTCCAGCCACTAGATGGGGCTAGAGAGCAACAACAATATATAAAGATCATATGTTAGGGAATATCTGTCCTTCCAGCCACTAGATGGGGCTAGAGAGCAACAACAGTATATAAATTATATGCTGGGCCATGAGAAAAGTTCAATATCCTAAATTAGGATCAACAAAATTCAAGAGCAGTTGGATTTAGATCATTTGTGGGAATGGACCCTGTTTTCCCCAAAATAAAACATCCCCTGACAATAAGCCCAATCGGGCTTTTGAGCGCATGTCAATAAGGCCAAGCGCTTATTTCAGGGTTCAAAAAAATATAAGACAGGGTCTTATTTTCGGGGAAACACAGTATCTATCTATCTATCTATCTATCTATCTATCTATCTATCTATCTATCTTTCTTTCTTTCTTTCTTTCTTTCTTTCTTTCTTTCTTTCTTTCTACATATCTATCATCTATCTATCTTTCTTTCTTTCTTTCTTTCTTTCTTTCTATGTATCTATCATCTATCTATCTATCTATCTATCTATCTATCTATCTATCTATCTATCTATCTATCACTACCTACCTATCTACCTACCCTGTTTCCCCCAAAATAAGACATTCCCTGATAATAAGCCCAATCGGGCTTTTGAGTGCATGGCAATAAGGCCAAGCACTTATTTGAGGGTTCAAAAAAATATAAGACAGGGTCTTATTTTCGGGGAAACACAGTAAGGATTCTTGGCTGATTTCTCTCTTGATTCTTGCTCTTCTCCGACATCTTCCCCTGTTGTCTATTGTCATAAAATTGTCATAAAATGGCCATTGAAAAAAAAGGCAGAAAGTGTAAGCATTGCATTTCATAAAAGGAGACAGACTTCAATCGTGATTGAATACTGGTTTCTGAGCAAGAATTAACCAGAGGACTCAATAGAATTATTCAGCATCATGGCACCTGGCTTGTATTTGCAAAGCCCCATTTTGGAGAAGCAAATCCTTTAGAGAAAGGGATAAACTTAAATGCAAATGGCATCAATACACCAAGTTCTTCCATTGGCCACCTGCACTTCAGGGAGACGAGCAGTTATTGTTGGGACACTCTATATATCATCAAGGCTGATTCTTCCATTTGGTTCCGCTCGGAGGAGTTTTGATGGAAAACAGAATGGGTTTATTCAACTGCGCCATCAGGTGAAATCTGTAATGGATGTACAAAAGGCTTGAATTGGTCAGATCTCCATTCAGAGAAGGAATCAATGTCAGAACACAATGGCACAAAACATTCAGTTACACTAAGGAACCAACAGCTTGAGAATTACACTCCGCTTCGCAGCTTGGAATTTTTATTTATTTATTTATTTTTGAAATTCCATTTCAGAGCCCCACAAATACATTCGTCAAAATTTGGAAGCAAATTTTGCATGATTTGTCGTGGTTTGCATAGCACTTTGTGGACGTCAAGAAACATGGGCTTGTTATCAGGGTTGGGATTCAGCCGGTTTAGACCGGTTCGGGAAAACCGGATGCTAATTTTACATCTCATTTGCCGAACCAATAGTTGCAAGGACTGGCTGGCCACACCCACTCTGCCCTGCCCCTCCCAGGAGTCTCCACGCCGCCCATTTTGGGTGCCAGGTAAGTGCAGTGCCCACCTGGAGGCTCTGGGAAGGTGAAAAACAGGCCTCCCAGAAGTCTGGAAATGAAATGGGCTCATTTCCAGCCTCCAGAGGGGCCTTCGGAGCCCGGGGAAGGCCATTTTTGCCCTCCCAGAGGCTCAAGGAATGCCTCCAGAGCTAGGGGAGGGCAAAAACATCCCCCCTGCCGTGGTGCAGGAGGCCGAATAAGCCACACCCACCATGGCCATACCCACCCAGGAACTGGGCAGAGAACCGGTTGCTAATTTTTTTTTTGAATTTTTTTTATTTTTAAACAAAACTTAAAACATAAAACAATTATCATGCATTACAATTACAGAAAGTGTATTGATCGGTTACAAATCTTTTGTGCTTAATCCTCTATCCAACATTTTCTTATTTAACAGTTTATTACATTATTATTCTCATTTATCAACTATTTAACAGTAAGTTATCCTCTATAAGGGGAAGAAAAACCCCTTTATATGTTTTATTATCTTATTCATTTCATGTTTCATATTTCATTTCCATTCTTTCTTGCCTAACCATTGATAAAATAAATCCCATATCAAATAATATTGTTTATCTTCTTGTTCCCTAATTTCAAATGTCAATTTACTCATTTCAGCACACTCCAAAATTTTCTTGATAAGGTCGTCATCCGTGGGTATCTTTACAGTTTTTAGCAAATACAATTCTAGCTGCCGTTAAAACATTCACAATTAAGTATCTCATTTCACTATTGTATATTTCTGGTAAAATCCCTAATAAAAATATCTCTGACCGGTTGCTAAAATTTTTGATTCCCACCCCTGCTTGTTATGCTTCCAAATACAAACCTATATTTATATTAAAGCACAGACACAAAGATCAACAAATGTTCTGAAACAAAGGGTCACATTTTCTGGCGCTTAATTTTTCTGGTGATGTTGCATCATCATCATCATCTTCTTCATCATCATCATCCTTCTTGCTGCCCATAGCAGCAGAAAAAAACAATAACAGTCGTGTTAGAAAAGTACAAAACAAGTTTCCTAGAAGTTAACATATTGGATGTAAATCTGTGTTCCTAATAAAAAGTCAAGCGAGATATTCAACTGCTAACAATGGAATTGTAACCATGCATGGGGATAAATGGAATGTCAAGGACAGAGATGGTCTTAAAGGAAATTTATGGTCAAGGTGAGGAAGATGAACTTAGCCTGGGAAAAGAGAAAGGCGCGAGAAAGAAACTTAAGACTGCCCTGTCTTCATTCTCTTTGGTAGAAGACGGAGAGGTTTTCAAGATTCTGTTACTATACATTACATCAATAAAGTAGATGAGTAGTATTTCCACCAAAGGTCTAAGTCTGTGATGGCGAACCTATGGCACGCGTGCCACAGGTGGCACGTGGAGCCATATCAGTGGGCACGCGAGCTCAGCTCCAGTGCGCTGATTTTCAGGGCTTCTGGACCCACCAGTCAGCAAACAGGCCATTTCCAGCCTCTGGAGTGCCTCTGGAGGAGTGGGGAAGGCTGTTTTCACCCTCCCCAGGTTCCTAGAAAGGCTCTGGAGCCTGGGGAAGAGTGAAAAATGGGTCTACCAGGCCCACTGTATCATTATGTGCCAAAAGCGGGGGGAGCATGGGGGGGTCACGCGCACATGCGCAGGAGGCAGGGTGTATAGAATTATGGGTGTGGGCACGCACGTGTGTGACCCCCCCCTATGCTCCACCCACTTTTGGCACATGATGGCACTGGTCTAGGTGATGTTTACAGCATTTGCTCTAAAATTTGGTCTAGTGGTTAAGGTACTGGACTAGAACACTGAAAATATATCCACACCTTAGGCACAAAAGCCAACTGGGTGACTTTGGGCCAATCACTAGGAGGCAGTGAATTCTAGTCCCACCTTAGCCTCGAAAGCTGGCTGGGTAACTTTGGGCCAGTCATTAGGAGATTGTGAGTTCTAGTCCTGTCTTAGGTATGAAAGCTGGCTGGGTGACTTTGGGCCAATCACTAAGAGGCAGTGAATTCTAGTCCCACCTTAGCCCTGAAAGCTGGCTGGGTGACTTTCGGCCACTCACTAGGAGGCAGTGAATTCTAGACCCACCTTAGCCTCAAAAGCTGGCTGGGTGACTTTGAGCCAATCACTAGGAGATTGTGAGTTCTAATCCTGTCTTAGGTATGAAAACTGGCTGGGTGACTTTGAGCCAATCACTAGGAGATTGTGAGTTCTAGTCTAAGGTGACCAGACGTCCCGCTTTTGGCGGGACAGTCCCGCTTTTGAGCAATTTGTCCCGCGTCCCGCGGCGTTTTTAAAAAGTCCCGATTTTTCATTCTGCTCCTGACTCCCGGCTGCCTCCTGAATCCCCGCTGATGGCTAGAGGGAAAAAAAAGTCTTTAAACTCTTGCCACGGGGCTTCAAAGGGCCGACCTACAGCTGATCAGTGTTAAAAAAAAAATGAATAGACCCATGTCTGCAAAAATAGAAAAAACAGCCCCTGTTAACAGCTTCCACTAGGTTAATTAGCTGCAAAAAGCTGCAAAAAGTTCCTGGAGCAGATTTTTTTCCCCCTAGCTATACTGAAAACAAAGGCGAAAGCGAAACTAAACCTGCAAGGTGACAAAATGAGGCAGAGAGAGATTTCTTTCTTTTTCTTTTTCTTTTTCCTCACCAAAAAAGGTAGGTACAAAACTGCAAACAATGGGAAATTTTGGGCAAAAGAGGAGAGTTTAAGATTTTAAAACACAAAAGAAAAAAAGCTCTATTTAACTAGGGAATTGTAATAATTGAGATACTATTAATAATTGTATATTGTGTTGAAAGCAGAAATGGTTAAGTTGTGGTTTGGAGGAATATATGGGGGAAATTATTTGGTTTATTATTATTGGTAAATATAATTAATTGATTTGTAAGAAATTGGATTGCATGGAAATAATTGGAATATTCATGTTCATATTGATTAATATACAAAAAAGATAGTTATATAACTAATTGATTTATATTAAAATGTTGAATTTGTATTAAACAACTGTATTACATAATTACATAATTAACCAATGTGAGGATGGATATAAAAATAGATGACAATGGGAATGGGTATAATATAGAATAGAAAGGAAAAATTGAATTTGATTAAGATTAGAGATGAGGATGAAGGGTAATATTGTTTTTTTAAAAAAATAGATGAGGAATAAATATGGCAAAAAGGAAATATAGAAATTGTAAATTTAATTGAAATGATTAAACGCTGTTTAAATTTGTGAACCAGCCAAATATTCTGTTCAAAGAAAATACATTGTATGTTTGTATGTGTGTTTCTAATTATTGCTATTTATTCATATTTGTTCTCTTTTATTCTTTAAAGTTTAACAATTCATTCTTAATCTTAATATCTTTATATTTGCTTGGGGTTGGCTTTCTTCCCTTTCATCTTTTTTATTGTACAGCAATCTTTCTCCTCAAACCTACCACCACTCTCTTTTCTTTCCTTCTTACTTTCTCTTCCCCCCACCCTCTTTTTCTCCTCCCTACTTCCTCTTCCTTTCTCCTTCTCCTCCTCTCTTCCTCCCTCTCTTACCCTCACTCCTTCTCTAATTTCCATTCCTTCATCCCTCTCTATTGCTGTATCCTTTAATGCATATGGACTACTCAGAGGGCTGAAAAAGTTATTTTAACTGGTCCTCACACTTTTGACCAGTCCTCGAACTTACGACTGTCCTCACATTTTACATTTTTGCCCTATCTTGTCACCATGGTGAAGAGAAGCAGTTGTGAAATGAGTGACATGGTTGTTAAGAATACTGCACGGGCATAAATGTGAGGATGGTCATAAGTGTGAGGACCAGTCAAAAGTGTGAGGACCTGTCAGAAATGACTTTTCAGCCCTCTGAGTAGTCCCTATACACATAGCCATGGCCACCTGGTCACATGACCAGCTAGCCACGCCCACCCAGTCACATGGTCTCCAAGCCACGCCCACACAATAAGTCACGCCCACAATGGTGTCCTTCTTACCAATGTTAAAATCTGTTCACCTTACCCTATACACATAGCCATGGCCACCCGGTCACATGACCAGCTAGCCACGCCCACCCAGTCACATGACCAGATAGCCACGCCCACCCAGTCACATGACCAGATAGCCACGCCCACAAAATAAGCCACGCCCACAATGTCCCTCTTTACCAATGTTAAAATCTGGTCACCTTATTCTAGTCCTGTCTTAGGTATGAAAGCTGGCTGGGTAACTTTGGGCCAGTCACTAGGAGGCAGTGAATTCTAGTTCCACCTTAGCCTCGAAAGCTGACTGGGTGACTTGGGGCCATTCATCAGGAGACGTACATTAATCATGAAATGATTAATAGGTCATATAGGTTCGGATGATTCAGATTCCTGGACCCTACCTTTAGTTTTTAGAAGGATGCATTCTTGAAGATATCTCACAGATATATGTTCAAGTCTCAAAATCCCAAAGAGATTCCCACTGGAGAAGAGTATCTGACTGTGAGTTTCTTCAGCCGAGTCTTAAAAAAAAAACACCCTAATTGAAAACGGTTAACCAAAATTTCCAAATAAAGAAAAGAAATTTTAATATATATATATATAAAAATAATCTGTGGATCGTGATTTGCTTTTCTTTGTCTTTGGTAGGGGGTACATTTGGGATTGGGTTAATGGAAACTCTTAATTTATTTTACTTCTTACCGCATTAACAGTACGCTTTGTGAATCTCAATCTAATATCAAACAAGCAGGCTCGGAAGAGGGCGAGACGGTATTTTGGCTTATTACAAAATCAAAATTTAGACATCAGACAATTAGTCCTCTCCCCCACCCCCCTTTTTTTTTCCCCTGCACAAAGCAAAAAGCAAAAAGAAAGAATCACTATAACACTGTCTCATCAAACAGTAAAAACACACACTTTATCTTTAATGAGAGGTGTGTTGAGTTGGCTTGAAAATCCTTCGCCTAGATATTTAGATGATTACAGGCATGGACATTGTCTGTTTTACAGATTACTCTCCTGATTTTACCAGTCCATACAATGAATAATTTAACAAAAAACTCATGTAAGTATCTCTTTATTATTCATTATAATGAACTGAGAGACGGAGTAATAGTCCAACCGACTGCAATTCCCTCAGGGCTCAACTTAACTAGAGATATACTTAGCTCTCCGGGAGTTAATTTGAATAAAGAGAAGGTTCTGATATTAGAACTTTAGCAGGGGTGGGTTCTACTTATCTTTACTACCAGTTCGCAACGGGATCGCATGCGTAGATCGCTTCTGATGATGTCAGGGTCAGTGGGCGGAGCCTCCCGACGGTTTTACTACCGGTTCTATAGAACCGGTCCGAACCGGGGGCAACCCGCCTCTGAACTTTAGGCAGCCACGTCACAAGTCGAGATGAAGATGGGTAGAAAGTAAGATGCTCTAGAACTCAGCAGAGGGCAACGCAGAAGAAACTTGTGAATGGAAAGAGAAAAGTGAGTCTAACAGAATAACAAAAGTTTGAACCAGTGGTGAAATGTAAAATTTGTTACTATTGGTTCTGTGGGCGTGGCTTGGTGGGGGGGGGGTAATGTAACTGGGTGGGCGTGGCCAATTTTTTTTTTTTTTACTTTTGAAAGCATTTTTTTTACAACCTCTTCGGGTGAAGAGATTGTAAAAAAAAATGCTTTTAAAAAGCTCTGACGATCAGAGCTGAGTTGCCTGATCATCAGAGGCTTTTTTTTTCTTTTAAAAGCATTTTTTCTACAACTTCTTCAGCCGAAGAGGTTATAGAAAAAAATGCTTTTCAAAGGCTCTGACGATCCCAGCGGAGCCGTGCGATCATCAGAGGCTTTTTTTTTTTAACTTTTAAAAGCATTTGTAGAAAAAATGCTCTTAAAAGTAAAAAATAAAAAAAGCCTCTGATGATCGCACGGCTCAGCTGGGCTGGGGAGGGGGGCAGGGATTTCTGCTACTGGTTCTCTGAACCACCCACTGCCATCGCTACTGGATCGGGTGATCCAGTCCGAACCGGGAGCATTTCACCCCTGGTTCGAAGGGACCTTGGAGGTCTTCTAGTCCAATCCTCCTGCTGCAAACTGGAGTTGAGAGTGGGTTTTTTTTAATACCTTCTCTGGGCTTTATATTTGAGCTTCCTGTTCCTGTGCAAGAACATGTCCTTTAGTATTCTATTGGCTGTTGTCAGATTACTATGGGGTCATGTAGGGGTCATCGCTGGCTCTATAGGCAAAAGAGGAAATGCAAATCCTAGATGCTTCTCTGAGTTAATTTGACCAGCCTCTAGTTTATTGTTTATCTGAGCTCCCAGGTGAAGTTTGGACTGCTCTGGGACGGTGCAATGAAGGGACTTGTGTTCTGAAAGGGTGTTGAGCAATTCCTATTGTGGCTTTGTCCTGTGTTGGATCTTGGTTGAGGGGCTAATCCTACCATTCTGCCTTTGTTCAGACTTTGCTGCAGGGAGTTTCAAAATATCCTTGTCTTGAATGGATTACCAAATCTGCATTTCTAAAAGCTGGCCTCCTCAGTTTCTGCTTGGGGGCGGGGAGACTGGGGCTGCTTCCTGCCTCTAAAAAAAACTGTGTTTCTCCATTTCTCCCTTTGTTTGGGGAAATATAATATTCTGCCTTTTTTATATATATATATATTCCTCAAAAGATTTCATTCTTCTAGGACGGGGGATAGGTGCTGACTTTCTATAGAAGTAAGTGTAATTTGAGAAACCCTTAGATCTCACAGATGATATCTATGGAAGGGATGAGGCCATCTTACAAATGCTACAATGTTTCCCTGAAAATAAGACCCTATCTTATATTTTTTTGATATAATAAGCGCTTGGTCTTATTTTTGGGGAGGTCTTATTATTTTGAGGCGCATGGAGCAAGATGGGGTTCCTCTTGCTGTCTTACCTGATTTCCAGCTCTGCGTTTAAATATTTTTGGGGAGGGCTTATTTTTTGGGGGGAGGCTTATTTTAGCGCATGCGCTCAAAAGCTTGATTGGGCTTATTATCAGGGGATGTCTTATTTTCGGGGAAACAGGGTACTTGCATGTTGGTTGAAAAACCAAGTAAGCTACCAATGTCGATGGGGATTCTTAGTAATCCAGGTCAAAAAGCATTTTAGGGCCAGGCTAAATACTTACTGTTTGAGATTTGCCAGGTAAGGACTGTCTTTAATACTCAATCAACAGGAAAAAGGAGGCCCAATTGAAATCTAATTTGTACAATTGTTGTCGTCTCTGGAGCTATTTACACCATCCTCTAAAGCAAGGCAAGATGATAGGTTTGAGCAAATGTTTGCTCAACGTAGACCGAAGGCTTCCTTGGCAGTTCTGAACCTCACAGTTTTTTTAGATCTCATGCAACTTCAGCCACTCAAGTTACACGTTTTGATCTCCGGGAGAGGCACAGTAGATCTTCACTGTAGTGTCAGTGCATGTTCCTCTACTGAGTTTGCATTGAAAATCCACCTCAGTCTGTTGCATTGACTCTTTGTCAGATGCAAAACCAAGGGGCAGCTTTTCATTCCGCCTAATGAATAGTTGAATTTATTGTGGTTAGTTAGGGCTTTTTTTGTGTGGAATTCTCTTGCCATTTAATGCCGTGCTGAGCTGCAGCTGAGTTTTAGAGATCTACATTGTGAGTTAGGAGGATCTTCCAGGTCACAGTATGTGTTTCATCCTCGATACTTGGAAAGCAGTTCTCTGGAGCATATGAACATACTTTCTCGGTGTGAAAATGACAACAGTCTGCATTCTGAGAAATAAATGGATGCAGGTTTGGTGTATAGAGCATGCTAATACAATTTGCTTCGATCGGCCTTGGCTTACACAACTATTATGGTTGACGAACCATGGTTTAAGGGCTAGCCTGATGTATGCATGTAATATACATGTGGCTGAGCAAGATACCTACGCCCTGTTATTATGCTTTGAAACCATGGACAGGGGCTCAACAAGGTACGAGCTGTGGTGGCACAGTGGTTAGAGTGCAGTACTGCAGGCTAGTTCTGCTGACTGCCAGCTGACTGCAATTTGGCAGTTCGAATCTCACAAGGCTCAAGGTTGACGTAGCCTTCCATCCTTCCGAGGTCTGTAAAATGAGGACCCAGATTGTTGGGGGCAAATATGCTAATTCTGTAGGAGTGAAACGGTGGCCTAGAGGTGGAGCTCTCGCCTCACAATCAGGAGTCTGTGAGTTCAATCCTAGGTAAAGGCAGCTATTTCTCTCTCTGGGCACAATGAGAATATAACTGCTGAACAAAACTCCGCATTGGTGACAGGAAAGGCATCCGGCCATTAAAACACTCTGCTAGCTGCATTCAGTTGCTCAGACTCCACCCCGCAAGGGATTACGGTGACATTAAATGAAGAAGATGATGAATAGGCTGACTCTGAAAACCGCTTAGAGTGGGCTTTAAAGCACTGTGAAGTGGTATATAAGTCTAAGTGCGATTGCTATGTAAAGCCAGCTATTGTGGTTTATTCAGAAAGCTTCCTTAAATCTGATTTAGCACTGTCACAGATATCTGGGTCTTGGGTTCTGAAAACACCTTAGAAACTGGCTGTTTTTGCACAGCTTGGAGGTGAGAGTTGGGGACATGATTCTCTATTGACATCTTTTAGTTTTGCCGTATCTGTATACTCACATTGTAATTATCCATAAGCAGAAATATTTTAAGATAATATGAGGTAGAAGTTCATTCCACAAGCTTGTGGGTTGGTTTCCAAATGTTTCATTACCACGCTAGGTAATATCTTCAGTGGAATTTAGGCAGGGGTGGGCTTCAGATCCTTTAGCAACGGGTTTGCTGCCCCCTTGCTGGGTGGGCATGGACATAGTGGGCGTGGCCTAGTCGGCCACCTGCACCACAGCAGAGGTGGGTGGGGTTTCACCCTCCCCAGGCTCCAGAGGCTTTCCTCGAGCCTCCGAGAGAGTGAAAACTGCTTCCCCTGGGCTCCAGAGGCCCTCCGGAGGCCAGAAACAAGCCCATTTCCAGACTTCCGGAACCTCTGGTAGGACCATTTTTTGCCCTCCCAGACCCTCCATGCAGCCCCTTCGCATACCTGGAATAGACTGCATGGAGACTCCTGGGAGGGGCAGGATGGGGTGGGAGGGGTGGGGTGGGGGGTGGGCGTGGCCAGCCAGAGGTGGCATTTGGGGGTTTGCTGAACCCCGGTGATCCTTGGCTAGAGGATTGCCCAAACCCTGCTGAACCCCCAGGAGCCCACCCCTGAATTTAGGAGATATCAGTATTGGTGTGAATCGTATTGGTGGTCAGTAGGCGTTGTAATGGGGAGGTCACGTTAGGTGAGGGTCTTGTAATGGATCAGCACCTGCACCCGAGCAACAGATGTTCACCAGTATCTCAAATTTTAACACAATATTTCACTCAAGTATTTTAAGCAAAGAGCCTCAGATGGTTTCCATTCAAAAGGAACAAAAATGTAAATTCTGAATTTCATCCCAACAGAAGAAAGGGGGAAAATATATCATCTGATTAGTTTTATCCATAATTTTATTTTACTTTAATAAAAAAAAAATCATGGATGCAGAACTAAGGAGAAATTTCCTGACAGTTAGAACAATTAATCAGTGGAACAACTTCCCTCCAGAAGTTGTGGATGCTCCAACACTGGAAGTTTTTAAGAAGATGTTGGATAACCATTTGTCTGAAGTGGTGTAGGGTTTCCTGCCTAAGCAGGGGGGTTGGACTAGAAGACCTCCAAGGCTAAACAATTGAAAAATAATAGAGAACAGGAACAGGAATTTGTGATATTATTATTTTTATTATTTATTTTCTTCCCCCAGAAAGCACTAACAACCAACTCTTTTTCATTCTCTTTATTTATTTTATTAGGTGTACTGTGGATGACCGAGTCACGCGAGTAGCTTGGCTGAACCGTAGCACTATTCTTTATGCTGGAAATGATAAGTGGTCGATAGATGACCGGGTGGTCATTCTCACAAACACCAAAACTCAATACAGTATCAAGATCCATAATGTGGACATATATGATGAAGGCCCCTACACCTGCTCTGTACAGACAGACAATCATCCCAAAACGTCAAGAGTTCATCTTATCGTCCAAGGTAAGACTTGGTGGATGTTTGCTGATGAAATGAACATGAGGAGGCTTCGTCATCTTTGTATAATTGTTCAGGGTTAGAGGTCCTCAGGGTTTTATTAATAAAAATGGGTTGTGGCTCCTTTTCTGGACCATCCAATTCTACCTTGAATTATTTCATTTAGAAATGAGGGGCTTCCACTGGTTAACGATGAATAAACAAATGCGCTAGGGACCCTGTTTTCCCGAAAATAAGACCTATCCTGAAAATAAGACCTAGCATGTTTTTACACATGTGCCTTGTCAAGGTTCCGATGGATGGCCTAATTAAACCATGAGCCTCAAACCAAGTTTCAAAAGAAATCCAGTTATTTAATAGGAGCAACATGTCGGCACGTACCTAAGTGAAGTCAGCTCTGCCCCCCATAATTTATGGCCCAACTATGACCCTTTTTCCTCCCGGGGTTTGTCATAAATCACATTCTCCAACAGAGCACTTTCCCGGGCTGTAGAGATCACACCTCTTCGGCTGGTTCTGGTAACCTGGGATACAGCCTGGAGAAAGGTATGTGTGGAATGTGCTTCTGGTTGTAGCTGCCATGTTACTCCGTGAGTTTTCCCCCCTCCTGCCTATGGCAACTCGAGAGCAGGCCAGGAATGCTTTACGAGTTGACATGCCTAATATAAGCCTACCCCCAAAATAAGCCCTACTTAAGACCCTGTGCAGCCATTCTGGTTGCTTATGATGCCACAGCCACGAGGTGAGGTGGGGGTGGGTGGAGCTGCCCCACACACACCCCTACTAGCTTACCTCAGGACCCCACAGCCAGGCCATCCATGGCCCGACACCTGCCTCGCAGTGGCAGCACCAGCAGTCATCTGCATCAGGAGCCCATGTGGCCACCAGCCCACTTCTGCTTGCTCACAGCCTCAACAGAGCAGGAGGCTGAGCTTCACCTCGTGGCCTTGGCACCGGTGCATCACTCGGCCTCCTGCTCTGTTGCGGCCACAAGCAAGCAGAAGAAGTGGGCCGGTGGCAACGCAGGATCAAATGCAATATTTAACAGAGTTGGAAGGGACTTTGGAGGTCATCTAGTCCAACCCCCTGCTTGCGCAGGAGACCTGTATTAGGGATTCGAACCGCCAAACAGCTGACCTTTCTGATTTCTGCTGGATGGAACTGATGCAACTGCCGCTGCAAGGCGAGGCAGGTGTCGGGGCATGGTTGGCTGGCTGCGGAGCTCTGAGGTAAACTGGTGCAGGGCATGTGGGGCAGCTCCACCCCCTGCCTCACAGTGGTAGCACTAGTGTGCCACATGGCCTCCTACCCCACTGCGAGCAAGCAGAAGAAGTGGGCCTCCCATATATGGAAAAGGATAAGACACTCCCCGAAAATAAACCCTAGTGCTTATTTTGGGGCCCAAAAGAAAATAAGACCCAGTCTTATTTTCGTGAAAACATGGTAGTAATTGACATATTTCTATCTTTTGATGTCAACTGGAGTCTTGGCGGTCCAGTCCTTTTGTGGCTTGAATTTTGAGTGAAGCTTGTTTGTTTGTTTTCACTATGCTAATGAAAAATCATGGTTTGTATAATTTATTTTTCCTGCTCTGATACTACAAAAACGTAATGAACTTTTTCAGGCATTGCCTGAAGTAGAGGTTACGAAGCTTGACCCCAGGATGCACATGGTATACTACAGATGAGCCTAACCTAATTGTTGTGCATACAAGTGTCTCTTTCATAGAGAAAATATTACCCAGATCTGCTTTCAATTATGTAGAAATGAAATTGTGTTTTGGGTCATCAAGGGCAAAATCTGTTATTGGCTCTCTCTTTCCTAAATTAGTGTATGGTATCCCAAGTTTCATAGGAATGGAGATGCTTTTAAATAAGGAAGCCAAGTCTCATTCAACTACCATTGAATTATCGTCTTTAGGAGGGAATATAGTGGCAATATAATAGACCTGACAGGTGCTGTAGAAGAAAAGACTCAAAAAGAACAAGTCTAACACTTTCCTCAGCAAGTAAGAAAAAGAAGACAGATAGCATAAGTATGTCAAAGTCATTGAAAACCATCAAGATATAGTTGGCAGAGAACTTCAAGAGATAAATGCACACGAGAGCTCTGTTAGACCAACGCATTTGGGGAAGAATAAGAAGGACTGAAGCCAGGATTTTTCTGACAGGAACAACTCAAGAATGTCCAAATTAAGGGCTACATTAAAAGGAGATTCATGTCCTCTATAGGTGCGTTGTACTGCAAGGATAGCTTTGATTTCACTGAGAGTAAGTTTTGTCGATCATCTTTTGAAGAAATGAAAATAAAGAAAGTCCTGCTTCCTTTTTTAAAAAAAAGGCTTTTAGTCTCACTTTTAATAAACACTAGCTGATAACCCGGCGTTTTCCAGATATTTATTTACTCCAATCCTGTATTAGACAGGCAAAGGAATGAATTATATCTATAGTGTCAAATCAATCCCCCTTACCAGAGGGAGCACCCTTGTGGAGTAGTGTGAAGCCATTACCATGGCAACTCCATTGTGCTGTACAGTAGAAGCCATTTTAAGACACAACAGGCTGTATCTTAACAGAACTTGACTCCAAGTTCTTTTGACACTATCACTATCAAAAGTACTGTGATTTGACACTATAGATATAATTCATTCCTTTTCATTTCAGCGGCCCAGGCTTTCCAGAGTTAAGCTGGAAAACACACACACACACACACACACACACACACACACACACACACACACACCAAGTGTGTTAGGGGTGTCTTACCTCCACAGTATTTGTTTCCAGAGAGTAAGTCATCTTATGTACCAAGTTTGGTTGAAATTGCTCGAGGCGTTCCAGGGTTATGCTGGAACATACATACACACACACACACAGCCATTTATATAGAAAGATAATAGAAATTAAAAGAAAAAAGACATTAAAAAGTTCAAATGGGCAGGGAAAAAAAGGACAAAGTAGAGAAGGAAAAAAATAAGAATATTAATGAAAAAGAAAAGCATATAATGCAATGACTTCATCACCAGTACAAACCATTTGAATAACTTATCACCCTCTTAAAAATACAACAAATGATCTCTTCTTCCCATAGCTCATCTCTTATCTACAATTGAATTATTTAAGTCAGTGTTTCTGAGCCTTGGCCACTTGAAAACATCTGGACTTCAACTCCCAGAATGTCTGGACTTCAACTCCCAGAATTCCACAGCCAGCCAGCAGGGCTGGTGGAAAATTCTGGGAGTTGAAGTCTAGACATCTTCAAGTAGCCAAGCTTGAGAAATATTGCTTTAAACTTTAGCATTCATTCCTGATTAGCAACACAAGTCCATTAAGCGTTACCAGAGATAACAACAGGTCTCTTTTAACCTTGATCAAATAAATCAACTTTACATCCCTTCCTTTTACTTTTAAGAATCTTGATCGTTGGTCCTTTCAAATAATGCAATTCAGCCCTGAGCTACAGATATTCTCTATTCATTTCCTAAAAGTTTTCTTCCTCTGCAAAAAGAGGCATTTGTTTGTCTTCCTTATTCTGGAGGACAGATTAGAATTAATTTCACCTTGTAAAACCAGGGATGTCCAACCTTGGCAACTTTAAAACTTGTAGATTTCAACTCCCAGAATTCACCAGCCAGCTATGAGAAAGTCTTAAAATTGCCAAGGTTGGACAGCCCTGTTGCAGACAGAAAGATCAGAAATCTTTCTTAGCTTTTTAATTCTTATTTTTTGGGGGGGGGGTGGCGGAGAGGAAAGAAACATGGTTCCAGAATTCCACATTCCACCCAACACTTCTTCTCCGTGAAAAAACAAAGTCCATGAAAACAAAAGTAAAGCCATGAATTTGCCATAGGGTTAAATAAGATTTTAAAATAAATAAATAAATAAATAAATAAATAAATAAATAAATAAATAAATAACTGTTTATCTATGCTATAAAATGGAATATCATCAGAAATAAGCCCAGGAACCTTGAAATCAGCAGATCAACACCTGGTCCACACACACCGAGGAAACAAATCTATCACCTGCTTACTACCTTGTCTGCTATATTGAGATGTACTGTATTCCTGAGCAAATTATAACAATTATTTCTAAATCTGTAGCTATGCCTATGGATTAACGCAGGCAAAGGTTTATCCCTTCTTTTTCCTTTTCATTGTTTTGCATTGGCAGCTCTATTTAAACGCCTCCCTCCCTCCCTCCCTCTCTCCCTCTCTCGTTCTCCTTCCCTAAATTAAACCCCAGCGCTAAATTATCTGTGGGTTTCATAAAGAAAAGAAAAGAAAGGTCTTTATGCATTCCTCCTCACCTGTTGGTAGGTCATCAGAGCTTCTTTCAGCTACAGGTAGTCCTCGACTTACGACCACAATGGAGCCTCCAATTTCTGTTGCTAAGTGAGTTTTGCCCAGTGGTGAAATCTAAAATTTGTTACTACTGGTTCTGTGGGCGTGGCTTGCTGGGGGGGGGGGTGACTGGGTGGGCGTGGCCAATATTTTTTTTTTTAACTTTTAAAACCATTTTTTCTACAACCTCTTCAGCGAAGAGGTTGTAAAAAAATGCTTTCAAAAGGCTCTGACGATCCAAGCTGAGTTGCCTGATCATCAGAGGCTTTTTAAAAAAAGTGATCCGGTCCGAACCGGGAGCATTTCACCGCTGGTTTTGCCCCATTTTACAACTTCCCTGGCCACAGGCGTTAAGCGAATCACTGCAGTTGATAACCCGGCTTCCCCACTGACTTTGCTTGTGAGAAGGTCGCGAAAGGGGGATCACGTGACCCTGCATAACCGTCATAAAAACAAGTCAGTTGCCAAACAGCCGGATTTTGACCGCATGACCGTTGGGGATGCTGCAATGGTTGTAAGTGTGAAAAAAACGGTAAGAAGTCACTTTTTTTTCAAGGCCATTGTAACTTTGAATGGTCACTAAATGAACTGTCGTAAGTCAAGGATTACTTATAGTGCCAGAGGTGAATATTTGCCCATAGTTTCCTTTGTTTAGAGCTGCATAGCAGAAGAATTCTTCCGACTTCAGATGTGAGCGTTGCATGCAAACACACTTAGAATAGAATAGAACTCGTTATTGGCCAAGTGTGATTGGACACACAAGGAATTTGTCTCTGGTGCATCTGCTCTCAGTGTACATAAAGAAAATAAAATAAAATATATTCCTCAAGAATCATAAGATACAGCATTTAGTGATAGTCATAGGATACTAATAAACAATCAAATCATACTAGGAATAGAATAGGATAGGACAGGACAGGACAGGACAGGACAGGACAGAATAGAATAACAGAGTTGGAAGGGACCTTGGAGGTCTTCTAGTCCAACCCCCTGCTCAGGCAGGAAACCCTACACCACTTCAGACAAGTGGTTGTCTGAAGCCTTGATAGTACAGTGGTCTACGCACCCTGTTATTAACACAGCTGCCTGCAATTTACTGCTGGTTCGAATCTCTCCAAGGCTCAAGGTTGACTCAGCCTTCCATCCTTTCTAAGGTAGGTAAATTGAGGACCCAGTTTGTGGGGGCAATAAACTGACTTTGTATAAATATACAAAAGGATGAAGGCTATTGCTTAACGCATTGTAAGCCGCCCTGAGTCTCCGGAGAAGGGCGGCATCTAAATCAATTTTTTTTTAAAAAATGGTTATCCAACATCTTCTTAAAAACCTCCAGTGTTGGAGCATTCACATCTTCTGCAGGCAAGTTGTTCCACTTATTAATTGTTCTAACTGTCAGGAAATTTCTCCTTAGTTCTAAGTTGCTTCTCTCCTTGATTAGTTTCCACCCATTGCTTCTTGCTCTACTCTCAGGTACTTTGAAGAATAGCTTGACTTCCTCTTCTTTGTGGCAGCCCCTGAGATATTAGAAGACTGCTATCATGTCTCCCCTAGTCCTTCTTTTCATCAGACCAGACATACTCAGTTCCTGCAACCGTTCTTCATATGTTTTAGCCTCCAGTCCCCTAATCATCTTTGTTGCTCTTCTCTGCACTCTTTCTAGAGTCTCCACATCTTTTTTACATTTATAGGAAACAATAAAAACAATAGAAGTTGTAAAGATACAAGCAACATGGATATACCCATAAGTGGGAAGAGATAGGTACTAGTGAGGATGAGAGGAAGAATAGTAATACAGTCTTAGTAGTTAATTTGACAGTGTTGTGGGAATTAGTTGTTTAGCAGAGTGATGGCATTCGGGGAAAAAACTGTTCTTGTGTTTAGTTGTTCTATAGCATCGTTTTGAGGGTAGAAGTTAAAGCAATTTATGTCCAGGATGTGAGAGGTCTGTAGATATTTTCACAGCCCTCTTTTTGACTTACCTGTGTACTCACCTGCATGCACACCTCCTGTTGATGAATAAATAATTCACAGGGAATTACATGACCTCTTAGTCCATTATCCCAGGAGAAATTCTTGTTTCTCCCACTTATGACTATAACCATGTTGCTTGTGTCTTTCAATTATATTGTTTTTATTTGTTTCCTAGTACGATTTGATAGCTTATTAGTAACCTTGATTATCACTAAGTGTTATATATTTTTATTCTTGACAAATGTATTTTATTCTTCTTATGTACACTGAGAGCATATACACCAAAGACAAATTCCTTGTGTGTCCAATCACACTTGGCCAATAAAGAGTTCTATTCTATTCTTAGTGCTTCCCCCCCCCCACTAACTTTCTATCCCACTGTCCCGAGTGCTAAGTAGAATTAAGTAGTTTCTCCTCCCACCCACCTTCAATTAGAAAGGAACTCCAGAGAGCTGGCTTCTTAGCAACTGCTATTGGCTTTTGTCCAGTCTATAGATTAATTTTTCAGCGTTAGTGTTAGTTCAGGTTAGATAAAGATAATGAAAGTTTCCTAATCCTCTTAAAGAAGATTTATCTAGCTGAGTAAAAAGCTCTTGCTGTACAATAAGGCATGCATAAAACCTTCCCTTTAATTTCCAACAGCTGATGGATATTGACTTTGCAATGAGTCAGTCTGAATTGGGGAGGGAAGAATCTGTGCTTTGGCTTCCCCCCACCTTCCTTTTAGGAGGGAAAAAAAAACACTTCACAAAACTGTTATTAAAATAATTTCTTCCTTTGTACTCCATTTAAGGAGCTTCTTGGAGTGAGAAATCAGCCTTTCTTATAGGAGAAAAATACAACCACCTGTAGCTATCTCTTATTAATTTTTATTTTATTTCATGTATTTATTTAATTTAGATGCCACCCATCCAGTGATGGGTTGCTACCGGTTCTACCCGGATTGGCGAACCCGTAGTGGCGGCGAACCTGTAGCGGCAGTGGGAGGCTCCGCCCACCCACACCAGATGCTTCTGCGCACGAGCAGAAGCAGCGTGCGCAAGGGCAGATGCGCACGAGTGAACCAGTAGCGAAACCCACTACTGCACCCATCTCTATCCAAAGCGATTTCTGGGCGGCTGTCTTTCATTTAATATTTAGAAATTAGTTCGATGTTTTTTATTTAGTTCATTGTGTACACATCAAGTAAGTAGTACTTGTACTGAGTGTATTTATTATAACAATCTAGGGTCCTTGGTGCTCTCTGAGTTTGTTGGTTGTCTTGCAGACATCTCATTAACCAACGAGCTAACATCATCCGTGTTAGAAGGGAGTAAGGTTTGCTACCTTCTAGCACTGATGATGTTCCCTACTTTGGTAATGAAATGTCTGCGAGAAAACCACCAACATCAGGCAGCACCAAATACCCCACAGTCCTCTTCCCCCTCCTCCCCTTCTCCTCCACTCTGCAAACCTCACTCCCTTCTAGCACTGATGGTGTTCCCTAGTTGGGTAATAAAACGTCTACAAGAAAACTACCAAGCTCAGAGAGCACTAAAGACCTCACATCCTTCTATTGTGTATGTTTTTTGTGGGTGGCGTAGGGAGGGGAAGATATAACTCCAAAACTTCTTGTTGTAGACTTTGTTGCTTTGGATGATGGCACTATTTGACTGTGGCCTACAAACTTAAGTCAAAGATCGCTAACCAATTTTTTCCTTGTGTGCATTTTTTTCCCCGACTTAAAATCTGTCTACAAAAACAGCACTTGTTCTCCTGAGAATTTTGCTTCTGTCTGAACCATCTGCTGAAGAATCTTGATGCAATATACTACTCTCTCTCTCCCTCTCCCTCTCTCTTTCTCTCTCTTTTTTTTCCAAGAAGGTTAGAGATTTTCAGATATTCTTCTTTTTTCTGCATTGCTATAGCTCAGCATTTCTATTAAACATGCTCTCCTCCCTATGAAGACAGTCCTGAAAAAATCCTGTGGGCTACAGGCTTCATTCAGAGCATCCAATTAAATTGTAGTCTTGAAAGTATATTTTCTTTGATCTCCTCCCTTCTCTATTTCTGCACAATAGCTTGCGCTTCTGGTGATGTTGCCATACGCTGGTATGCCCACCCTCAACCCCTAAATAATATAGAATTCTAGTCGATATGGAAGTATTGTTTCTTTCACTGTCAATAAGGCTTCAGCAGCACTTAAACCGAATCTCATATTCTTTTCACTAATGCTTTATATTTTGTCACTCTGTCCCACAGGATGTATTCCTGCTGGTAAAAAAATAAATAAATAAAATAGATTTAAAGACATGAGTATCTTATCTTTGACCATTTTTTTTTCAATTTAGGGAATAAGAAATCCCTTTTAGCTATCCCTTTGAAATGATGTGACAGTTTAAGTGAAATTCTCGTGGGTAGCCACAGGAATGCTTGCGCATAATTATTTACAAGGTGATCCAGGGATGGGTGTAAATCCCTGACTTTTAGCAACAGTCTGAAATTTAGTTGGCTTCCTGTGTTTCACTTAAATCCAGGGGTGGGCTTCAAAAATTTTAGCAAGGGGTTCTCTGCCCGGTTGCTGGATGGGCGTGGTCATGGTGGGCGTGGCCTAGTTGACCTCCTGCACCATGCCGGAGGGGGGGGGTTTGCCCTCCCTGAGTTCTGGAGGATTTCCTCGAGCCTCCGGGAGGGCAAAAACAGCCTCGCCAGGCTCTGGAGCAGGGGTGAAATCCAGCAGGTTCTGGAGAACTGGTAGCGGAAATTTTGAGCAGTTCGAAGAACTGGTAGCGGAAATTTTGAGTAGTTTGGAGAACCGGCAAATATCACCTCTGGCTGGCCCCAGAGTGGGGTGGGAATGGAGATTTTGCAATAGCCTTCCCCCAGGAGTGAGGAGGGAATGGGGATGTCAGCATTTCACGCTGCACTTACTCCAATGCTGACATTAGAAGAAGAAGCGGAGGCATTTGGAAAGAGACATTTGACCCTTCACCTACTTATTTTCACTGGAGAGAATATCACCTAGGAGATGGGATGGGAGGGGGGAAATTCCTTTGAGGGGAGCAGTAGATTAGGGGCAGAGTGATGGGGAAGATGGCCAATGAGTATAGAGGAGTGGGGAAAGGAAAAGGAGCATTTGCCTGAGGAAGCCAGACTTGGCTGCAATGAGTCGGGGATAAAATGTGCGTGCTTAATAAATTAGAGTTTTATTTCAAAGACTTTGTTTGAAATGAAATTTATTCAAGACGACTTCGAAGCCTGACAGGGGATTTTGCAGTATCCTTCCCCTGGAGTGGAGTGGGAATGGAGATTTTGCAGTATCCTTCCCCTGCCATGCCCACCAAGCCACACCCACTAAGCCACACCATCCCCACCAAGCCACGCCCACAGAACCGGTAGTAAAAAAATTGGATTTCACCACTGCTCTGGAGGCCCTCTGGAGGCCAGAAACGGGCCTGTTTTTCGCCCTCCCTGAGCCTCCGCACATGCCCTGCACTTAACTGTATCCAAATCGGGCCACATGGGGACTCCTGGGAGGGGCGGGTGGGCAGGGACAGCCAGGAGTGGGATTTGAGGGTTCTCCAAATTGCACAGTATCTTAGCTACAAGTTCTCCCGAACTCCTGCGATGAATCTCAGCAGCCGACTCCTTGCTTAAATCTCAAAGAAGGACAACATCAGGAGACATTTTCATACTGGGTAGTCAAAGAGGTTATTTTTTTTTCCCCAGTTATTTATATATTTCTTTTCTTTACATACAATAAGTGCTTGGTGAACAGCGTACTGGCTGAGTCCGTTGCTTACATATTAACACTTTCTAAAATCCTAATTTCTACCTCTGTTATACAACCATTGATAAAACAAATTCTTGTTCGATTGTACTTTGTGTCTTCCTTTTCTTTTACCTTCAGTGTTAGTCTGTCCATTTCTGCACAAAGAGGTTATGTGGTTGGCTTGAGCTCCAAGCTTGGCGATTTGGTCAATGTTTTGTCCCCATCTTCAGTGCGCCTATATTGACAAGATGTCTCCTTGAATGGGGATGAAATGTTGGCAACCAAATCGCCAAGCTCAGAGCTCAAACCAGCCACATAACTATGATCTCGAGCTACTAATGTTCGAAGACATTTCAAGTCAAAGAGGTTCCAGAAATGGTGGGAAATGTGCAGTAGACAATAAAATAAAACAAAACAAACGAATACCAGTACTGCCTGCTCCCACTTCCAACAGGAATGTAATCTCGGTGGCATCGCCGAGAAACCTTCTTCATATATATATATATATATATATATATATATATATATATGTAGGTCTTTGGTTATTCGGGTCTTCTCCCACGTAAAATTGGAAGTGTCTTGGCGACGTTTCGACGAAGTCTCATTCGTCATCTTCAGGCTGGTGTTCTCGGCTTCGTGCTTCCAGGAGCAAATTTGCTCCTGGAAGCACGAAGCCGAGAACACCAGCCTGAAGATGACGAATGAGACTTCGTCGAAACGTCGCCAAGACACTTCCAATTTTACGTGGGAGAAGACCCGAATAACCAAAGACCTACATACAAACACCCGCGAAAACCTGAGAAAACATATATATATATATATTATATAATATATATTATTAAACATTTTTTAAAAAAAATACAAATAAACATACAAACAACAACAAAACACACAAAAAATAAACAAAAATCCATCTTTACCTCTTCTTTTCAGTAATCTATATTCATAATTATATATTTTCTCTTTCTTATTTTAACATATCTCTTATACCTATATTCCTAATACATCGTCTCTATGTGTTCTCTTCATCTGCATGTTTGATTTACTATTAACCTAAATTGGTACTTAATTTCCTATCTGTAATTTATTACTTCTCATTTATTTCCATATCTTTTTTTTTCCTCCTCCAACCAATTATACCATTTCTCCCATACTAAATAGTAATCCGTTTCATCCTTTTCTTGTATCTCCTTCATAAACTTGTCCATTTCCGCACATTCCATAATTTTACTAATCACTTTATCCTCCATTGGTATATCTTTATTTTTCCAATTTTGGGCGAAGACTATTCATGCTGCTGTCAATATGTGGATAATTATTATTATTATTTTTCATATTGTCCGGTAATTATTCCCAATAGGAAGGTTTCAGGCCTCATTTCTATTTTTTGGTTTATGGTTTCTTCTATTTGTATTCTAATTGTTTGCCAAAATTGTTTTGCTTTCTGCCAAGAAACCTTCTTAAGCAAATTTGCAAACTCTCTAGATAGTAAAGAGATGGAAACACAGAAGTTTGCTTGACAGAGTAGAGAAGCCTGGAAAAATTCTGAGATATATTTTGGCATGTATTTAAATTATAACAGCATGCAACTCTTTTCTGATATCTGGAGTCTGTCGGAAGTCCTTAAATAACCACCACAACTGAGCCCAACATTCGGTTTCTAAGCAAGACAGACATGAATTGAGTTTTGCCTCATTTGCTAACCCTTTCTTCCCGGAAGCTGTTAAGTGAATCACTGCAGTTGTTAAGTTAGTAACATGGTTGTTAAATGAATCGGTCTTCCCCATTGACTTTGCTTTTTGGAAGGTCGCAAAAGGGGATCACATGACCCCGGGACACTGCAACCGTCATAAATATGAGTCAGTTGTCAAGCGTCTGAATTTTAACCATGTGACTATGGAGATGTTGCAATGGTGGTAAGTGAGAAATCAGTCATAAGTCACGTTTCTCAGTGCCGTCGTAACTTTGAACAGTCACTAACGAATGGTTGTGTTTTGTCCCTGTCACACGCACACACACAAACAGACAGCCAGGAGTTAATGAATCAAACAGTCAGGAATTCCTTTAAGATAACAGTCTTGGCAGCGAACCATGAACTGCCTGCCAAGAGATTTTACTCACTAAGGGAGGTTTTTTTCTCCTCAGTCCGATATACCAAATTAATTCCACAAAGCAAAGAATTGTCAAAGTCCAGTCCAAAGAAATCCAAAAAGAGATTCTAACAGGGTTCTAGAAACACGATATGACTTCCGAGCTTTTCAATTTGTCCGTCACAAGGGCTGAATAGCTGACACACACCCTTTTATCCCTTGTGGGGTGTGGTCCAGTGACTCAGCTCAATCTCTGGCCCGCCCGCGCCTCTTTCTCTGCTGCGTGCGCTTATCCTTCCGACGCTGTCTGGGATCCAGCCAAAACTCATCCCCCTCGCTCTCTATCTGCGGCTGCTCTGAAGTGCCTTGCTCCTGGCATATCTCTTCTTGGCCTTCGGAGGAAACCTGAGGCATTGCTAGAGAGGAGGGTTCTGGAGAGGGAGGCCTTGCCAAATCCTCTCCTTCACCTTCTGAGTCCTCTCCCTCTGTTAGGACAGGCTCGGGGGTCGGAGTCACAACAGGTTGCAAACCAAGGACTACATGCATTGTCTTTATTAGTGTGATAGATAAAATGATAGAGGCAGCAGGGATGAAATGTTCCCGGTTCGGACCGGATCACCCGATCCGTTAGAGACAACGGCAGGTGGTTCGGAGACCCGGTAGTAAAAATCCCTGCCCACCCCCCATGCCCAGCTGAGCCACGCGATCATCAGAGGCTTTTTTTTTTGTTGTTTTACTTTTAAAAGCATTTTTTCTTCAGCTGAAAAAATGCTTTTAAAAGAAAACAAAAAACCAAGGTTTGCTTCCAAATCTCATTTTATCTCCAAGCTCCCGTTGATCCTGTTTCCGTAGTTTGTTCTTTCCTTCTCTTTCAGACCATATTAGACTTAGAATAACTTTATTGTCACTTTGACTCAGCGGTGAAATGTAAAATTTGTTACTACCAGTTCTGAGGGAGTGGCTTGGTGGGGGGGGTAATGTGACTGGGTGGGCGTGGCCAATTTTTTTTTTTTTTACTTTTAAAAGCATTTTTTCTACAACCTTAAGAGGTTGCAGGAAAAAAATGCTTTTAAAAGCCTCTGACGATCAGGCAACTCAACTGGGATCGTCAGAGGCTTTTAAAAGCATTTTCTTTACAGAAAATGTAGAGTAAAATGTAGAAAAAAATGCTTTTAAAAGTAAAAAAAAAAAGTTGGCCACGCCCACCCAGTCACATTTCTCCCCCACCAAGCCATGCCCACAGAACTGGTAGTAACAAATTTTACATTTCACCACTGAGAGGCAGCCCGATATCTGTGCCTCCAGCAAGTGCTGAAGTTAGTTGGAAATGCCAACCCACTCCAGATAAAACAACTGCTTAGCAGCAATTTAGGCTAATAATCCAAACGGAATCTGTTTTGCGCTCTCATTGGCCAGCCAGGCCTGGCGTTAATTACTCATTAGCAGCCATGTTCGTGTCAATTCATTTATATTTGTGTTTTTTTTTTTCAAAATGTAAAAGTTGCCTGGTTAGATTATTGATTCTTTGTCCCTCTACTCAATCTGGTTTTAATTGCACCACTGTAAGGTCCAGCTTTTTCTAGCTGGAAACCCTGTGATAAATCTGTCACGGACTCGGCAATCAACAATAAATGCGTCTCTTCGTGTCATTATTAATATGTCTCCTGGATTAGTTCATTACAGCCGTTAACCACGGTTTATAAGAGCTAGGATGGCAAAATGCCAGCATTAAAGTGAGGTTCTCTCTCTCTCTCTTCAATCCAGTTGCTATTTGATTGGATTGAAGGCTTAAACCGTATGGCTATGAGAGCAAAAGGGAGGTGGAAAGAAACTGAGAATTTAATTTAATAAAGATACAGTGGTACCTCGGTACTCAGCTACAGGCATCCCTCAATATACAACAATTCAGTTAGTGATCATTCAAACTTCCAATTGCGCTGGAAAAAGTGTCTTATGACCATTTTTCATACTTATGACCATTGCAGCATCCTCATTATTCTATGAGAGCTGCGGTGGCGCAGTGGTTAGAGTGCAGTACTGCAGGCTACTTCTGCTGACTGCCGGCTGCCTGCAATTTGTCAGTTCAAATCTCACCAGGCTCAAGGTTGGACTCAGCCTTCCATCCTTCCGAGGTCGGTAAAATGAGGACCCAGATTGTTGCAGGCAATATGCTGACTCTGTAAATCGCTTAGAGAGGGCTGTAAAGCACTGTGAAGCGGTATATAAGTCTGAGTGTTATTGCTATTTTCCTTCCTTCCTTCCTTCCTTCCTTCCTTCCTTCTTTCCTTCCTTCCTTCCTTCCTTCCTTCCTTCCTTCCTTCCTTCCTTCCTTCCTTCCTCCCTCCCTCCCTCCCTCCCTCCCTCCCTGCCTCCCTGTGGTTAGAATGCAGTATTGCAGGCTAATTCTGCCAATTGCCAGGAGTTTGATTCTGACCGGCTCAAAATTAACTCAGCCTTCCATCCTTCTGAGGTGGGTAAAATGCGGACCCAGATTGTTGGGGGCAAGAGGTTGACTCTGTAAAACTGCTTAGAGAGAGCTGTAAAAGCACTGTAAAACGGTATATAAGTCTAATTGCTATTGCTATCTTCTTTTTCCTTCCTTCCTTCCTTCTTTCCTTCCTTCCTTCCTTCCTTCCTTCCTTCCTTCCTTCCTTCCTCCCTCCCTCCCTCCCTCCCTCCCTCCCTCCCTCCCAGTGCTTAGAATGCAGTATTACAGGCTAATTCTGCCAATTGCCAGGAGTTCGATCCTGACCAGCTCAAGGTTGACTCAGCCTTCCATCCTTCCAAAATCAGTAAAATGAGGACCCAGATTGTTGGAGGAAAGAGGCTGACTCTATAAATTGCTTAGAGAGGGCTGTAAAGCACTGTGAAGCGGTATATAAGTCTAAGTGCTATTGTTATGATCAAAATTTGGATGCTTAGCAACTCATTTATATTTATGGCATCTATGGAGATTCTCAGTCATCCAGGTCATGGTTGTCCCAAAGGAGCTTTTTCAAGAGGCAACTGGACTTTCTGGTTTTTCTTTGAAACAACCACTTCATAAATGCACGGCACAACATAGGAGAACAAGCATAAGGACTAGAATCAGCAGTCCATCTGCATTTAAAAGACACAGGCCACTCTGTTGAAGACAACAAAGTCCATATTTTGGACAGAGAGGACCGCTGGTTTGAAAGAGGGGTCAAAGAGGCCATCTGTTGTGGCTCCGTTGCCTGAGCCTGTGTCATTGGCAGGAGAGGACTCCGAGAGTGAAGGAGAGGAGTTGGCAAGGCCTCCCTCTCCAGGACCCTCCTCTCTGGCAATGCCTCCGGAGGACACCGAAGGCCAAACGATAGGCTCAGAGCCAACCATGTCCCCGCAGCCACAGGTGGACAGCGACAAAGGAGAAAAGTGCTGGCTGGACCCTCGCCAGAGGCGCAGGGAGAAGCGTGCGCAGCAGAGGGGAAGGCGTGCCAGAGATTAGCTGAGTCACTGGACCACACCCCACAGGGTATAAATGTGGGTGTGGTGGCCGGTTCAGTTTGTGACGAGCAAAAACTGGAACTAATCCATGATCTCTGCGTTACTGGACTTTGCCTGTTTTATCGGAATGCTTGCAGTCTAATCTTTGTTTTGTGTGAGTAAAGTCTGAATTGGCAGCTAGCCACTGGGTTGCTGCCAGCTTTATTTTTAAAGAATTTTGTCGTGTGGCTTATTAACTCCGGGCCGTCTGTGGGGGTGCGTGAGTGGAACGGGGACAGAACACCATCTATGACAAAACTGAACAGCCCACTCTCAACAGAGGGGGAGGGATACGACATCATCTATCTCCAGTCTACAACACAGTCCTTTCAACAGTTCCAAGAAGTCTCCACACCCATTTGCACTACTCAGGTGACCGTGAGGACACAGATAAACCTCCCGGTAGCCTCAACAACTCCCTTAAAAGGATGCAAATGACCAGCTGTCTGCAAGGAGTATAAATCCTTCCGTTCCCCACCATCCAGTCAGAGCTGAAGAAGCTTCTTGGATGAGAAGCGAAACATCTTCATAGAAAAACCGGAAAGTCTAGTTGCCTCTTGAAAAAAAGCACCTTTGGGACATAGTTATGATGGTTGCAATATCCCAGGAGTCCTTGGATTCCTTTTTTTGCAAAGCTTTTCTGGCAAGTAAAGACAGTGGGGAAGCCAGATTTTCTTAACAACTGAGTTACTAATTTAACAGTTGCGGTGATTCACTTAACAACTGTGGCAAGAAAGGTTGTAAAATGGGGCAAAACTCACTGAAATGTCTCACTTAGCAACGAAAGTTTGGGCTCAATTGTGGTCATACGTTGAGGACTGTGTGTACTCTGAAAGTCATCATATTTAGTACTCAAAGCATTTGGATATGAAAATTTTGTCCCAACACTCATCATTTGTTTGGTACTCGACACACAAGCTAGAATTTGTCAGTGTCGGCTATTTTGTGACTCACTACATTATTCCTTATGGGGAAAAATATATTGGTTCTCATTATTTTTGGTACTCATTGCTCCTCCTGGAACCAATTAACATTGAGTAGTGAAATACCGGTGTAGAATGTAAGATGGCTACTTCGCTGTGTACATATGTAGATACACAGAGATACAAGCAGATATTGTGATTATGAAGCATATGATAGAGCTGAACACATCCCTTCTGTTTCCCCCCCCCCCCCCGGTCTACTCCCACATCTCATCCGACTATCATAGCTCCACTGTGCTCTAAGAAACCTGAAATATTTTCTGCAAATCTGGAAGGGAAGATGTGCAATATGCCCCGATGATGTGAAACGTATTGCAGTGCCATCCTTTGAAGAACTGGATCCAAATTTAGCCATGTTTTCGAGAAAGAAAGGCATTTGCTGCACAGAACTTTGGATGAATTTACCCAATGAATTTAAAAAAAAAACCCTTCTAATTTGGAAAAAAAAAAGGATGGATTATCATGGTTTTATTTCAGGTCTCAATTGCACCCTCTTTTTCTCCATCA
This sequence comes from Pantherophis guttatus, assembly GCF_059756535.1. Lineage (NCBI taxonomy): Eukaryota > Metazoa > Chordata > Lepidosauria > Squamata > Colubridae > Pantherophis > Pantherophis guttatus. Next base: position 24,491,626 of record NC_142071.1, on the reverse strand, counting down.
CAGACCAGGGCACTGGTTTGACCCAAGACCTTTGAGAAGAGCTATGCTTTCAATGCTCTTTCAAAGATTAGCAAGGTGAGGTCTGAATCTCTTAGATTTTAAGACTATCCAAGGTGAGACAGGTGCTGCCATCTGCTGAGACTCAACCTTAACCTTCCTAATAGGTTTTAAAAAAACAACAACAGTGTCTTGTTTTTCTTTCTTTGTCTCAGGCATTACCTGTCTATAAAATAAGTATTCCAGAATGTGTCTTGCTTAATGGAAGCATAGCTTAATTATATAGAGAGCCTGGGCTTTGCATACAGAAGATTCCACATTTTAATATGAAGGTTTTTTTTAGATAACACTGGAAAAGGTTTTTTTTAAAAAAAATTGATTTATATGCCGCCCTTCTCCGGAGACTCAGGGCGGCTTACAGTGCGTTAAACAATAGCCTTCATACTTTTGTATATTTTATACAAAGTCAGCTTATTGCCCCCACAAACTGGGTCCTCAATTTACCTACCTTAGAAAGGATGGAAGGCTGAGTCAACCTTGAGCCTGGCAAGATTAGAACTTACTTTAATTGCAGACAGCTGGTGTTAAATTACAGTGCCTTGTCTGCAGAGCTATCCAGGCTCCTTTTGTCCTTCCTTCCTTCCTTCCTTCCTTCCTTCCTTCCTTCCTTCCTTCCTTCCTTCCTTCTTTCTTTCCTTCCCGCCCTCCCTCCCTCCCTCCTTTTTCCTCTTCTTTCTTCTTTTCTTCTTTCCTACCTTTCTTCTTTCCTTCCTTCCTACCTTCCTTATTTCCTTCCTTCTACTTTCCCTCCCTCCTCCTTCTTCCTTTTTCCTCCTCCTCCCTCCTCTCACCACCTCCTCCTTCCTCCTCCTCCCTTCTTCCTTCTCCCTCCTCCTCCTCTTCCTCCTTCCTTCTTCCTTCCTTGCTTCCTTCCTTCCTTCCTTCTGCTTTCCCTCCCTCCCTCCTCCTCCCTCCTCCTCCTCCAATCTTCCCTCTCCCTCCTTCTCCTCTTCTTCCTCCCTTCTTTTCTCTCCCTTTCTCCCCCCCCTCCTCTACTATTTTCAGTTCTTTTAGCCCCAAAAGTCAGCAGTAGAGCTTCCCAAAAGTGGATGACTGCTAGATAGAGGCAAAGTGACATAGGAAACTCACACTCCTTTGCCATTATTATGCAGCCCAGATTGGATAGCCTTAATCAAAAGCTAGTTTACACTTCTCATTCCTGAAAATCTTGTAGATTGGAGCTCCCGTCAAGGGCAATAATTATTATTAAGCCCCATAGTAGCTGTGATGTCCTGCAGTTGTGCGCTACCAGAGTGGATTCCCCTCCCCCCTTTCAGTAATGTCAATCCTATTCTTCACCGTATCTACTTTTATTTCCTTTGTTGATCCTCCAAAGTCAGTGGCAGATCATGCTTTTATTTCTCAGAGACGTGATTGCTGGTATTTGATGGTGCATCAGTGATAGTCATAAAAACGGGATCCAAAATTCAAGCAGATCCTGAACCAGTTATTATTTGTGTGGTTGATGGTAGTAAAAAAAACCAACGATAGACGTTACCATGGACAGCTTGAATCAACACGAACCTGTCCCTGTTTATAACTACTCAAACTTCTTTCCACAACTGCTGGTTGCAAAATCATCTTTCGTTCTACAATTTGTGGGGGAAGGGAGTCTTTGCTTATTTTCGGTCAGTGTTGGTGAACCTTTTCAGCACCAAGTGCCGAAACGGGAGCACATGTGTATATGCAGGGGAGCACCGGAAGACCAGCTCGCCAGCGTGTATGTGTTCTGTCCCAGCTACGCACCCCAAAGAACGCAGCACGCACAAAGTCTGTTCAAACCTTAGTTTACTGAATAAACCAGTCTTTTACAACAACGGCTGTTAATTAATTGCATTAACAGCCACCAAGAATAATAACTGAAAACTTACTATGGTTGGCAGAATGCCCAGAAGCAATTTGCAGGAAGCTGATAAGATAAGCAAGACAAGACACGAAGATATGTAAACTAAGTTGTTCCCTGCAAATTGCTTCAGTCGGCGTTCCTCCTTAAACAGGCTAAGGGAGTGGCCAATTAGCCCCAAGCCTTACTCTCAAGGAGACCTCCTCCTGAGGAGCCACTCCTGCCTTTTGGCAGCTCTGCACACCTGTGCATCGAGAAAGGCTCCTCCTCTTCTTCCTCTTCACTTAAGGGAGCTTCTGGAGGTTCTGAAGGCCCTGGCTGAATCCCCGCCTCTGGCCCCACATCTTCTCCAGCCTCCTCACTGTCCAACTCGAGTGCCAGCTGCACAGGCTGCTGGCACAGCACCACACCAGCCTCCTCGCTGTCTAAATCAGCTACTAGCTGCACTAAAACCCTCACGGTTTTAGGTTCTGGATCTTTCCATATTTAGATCTCAATTTGTAGAATTGTGAGAAAGGAAGAAACACAGACAATTTTTCTCCATGTATCTATACTGTGCTTGATCCTATACAGTATATATCTATTATGTTTACCCTCCATTCTGAGCCAAACATCCCCATGGCTGTGATTTTCCCCCCCCTCAAAATAGAACTGCGCCACTCATATAATCATTTGGGTTGCCCTATTTTCTGCCTTTTGTAGCCCTGTAATAAATTTAAGGTGTGATGGCCAAAACAGTACCCTGTACAGTACTCTAAGTATAGCCTTGCCATAGATTTGTATAAGGGCTATTATTCCCGCAATTTCATCTTCAATTTTCTTTACTATGATTCCAAACGTTAAATTTGCCTCTCTTCAGTTTATACATCAGGGTAACATTTTCGTTTCACTTTTCACTCTGATTCAGATTTCCTTTTCTGTTCAACTACTGCCAAGTTCAGATAGCATAATGCTGGGGTTTGAAACCTTAGCAGCTTTATGACTTGTGGACTTCAATTCCCAGAATTCCTCAGACAGCAAAGGCAAGATGAGAAACAATGGATGGAAACTAACCAAGGCGTGGCTTATTTTGTGGGCATGGCTTGACGGTCACGTGACAATTCTTTAGGATTTAACAGAGATACTGGTCTACCAGGTTTTTAACTGCTTGCAGAGTGGTACCCGTCTACCCGTTTATTTTTGCAGGCATCGGTCTACTCATTTATTTTTGGAGGCACCGGTCTACTCATTTATTTTTGCAGGCACTGGTCTACCCGTTTATTTTTGCAGGCATCGGTTTACTCATTTATTTTTGCAGGCACCGGTCTACTCATTTATTTTTGGAAGCACCGGTCTACTCATTTATTTTTGCAGGCACTGGTCTACCCGTTTATTTTTGCAGGCATCGGTTTACTCATTTATTTTTGCAGGCACCGGTCTACTTATTTGTTTTCTTTTAAAACTGATCAGCTGTAGGGCGGCCCTTTGAAGCCCCGCGGCAAGAGTTTAAACAGTTTTTTCCCCTCTAGCCGATCAGCTGGGACTCAGGAGGCAGCAACAGATTGGGGGTGGGGCCAAATAAAAGGTAAGAATAATGCAGGGGGGGCGGGGAAGCAGAACCGGTTCGGTGACATCATATTGTCACTGCTACCGGCTCGGTGGAACCAGGCGGAACCGGGATGAACCCACCACTGCCGTGATGGAGAACCTATGGCACGAGTGTCCAAATGGCACACAGAGCCATGTCGCTTGTCATGCATGGCATCACCCGTTCCAGGTTTCTAGTGTGAATGCACACACGACAATCAGCTGGCCTTTGTTCGTTCAGCGGTGCCAGAAACCGGAACAGCTGGTCTTCCATTTTCCAGCATGAGCATGCACACCAGCCAGCTGATTGGCGCATGTACAAGCATGGCAATAACCGGAAGAGTTGCTGGGAGGCAGGCATGCGTGCACCGGAAACCAGAAGTTCATTTTCTGGGTTCCGTCCACAGCTCCTCTTCCTGGTCACGGCCCAGATGAGTGTGTGCATGCACATGAAGCGCATGTGTTAGCGTGCACGCTCCTTTTGGGCACTCGGTGCCGAAAAGGTTCGCCATCACTGGTATAGGGTCTCCTTCTTTAGCAAAGCATTGGACTAGATGACCTCTGAAGTCCTTTCCAACTCTATTATTCTATCACCTATGATTCTTGTGCTGAGCTTGAGAATTCCTTTTGAAAGTTGCCACCTCGAGAAGTTTGGTATTAACCAGTAAACGGGGTTACTTCACTGCCCTATCAACAATTCAAGAATTGTTGATTTATATCTTGCTCCTCGTTTCCTGTTTTTTTAAACAGCTGTTCATCCATAGGAACATCTGTTTTTATATTCCATGATATCTCTCAGGCATGGACAACCAGATCCACACATGAAGGGCTCAAGAAGGAATCCTCTCAGATTAACAGTTTGCACCGGGGTAAAAGATAAGGTTCAATGGTATTCAAGGACAGTTTGACTTTGCCCTCTTATGACCACATTGTTGTTGTTGTTAGTTGTGAAGTCGTGTCTGACCCATCGCAACCCCATGGACAACTTTCCTCCAGGCCTTCTTGTCCTCTACCATCCTCTGGAGTCCATTTAAGCTCACGCCTACTGCTTCAGTGACTCCATCCAGCCACTTCGTTCTCTGTCATCCCATTCTTCTTTTGCCTTCAATCTTTCCCAGCATTAGGCTCTTCTCCAGTGAGTCCTTCCTTCCTTCTCATTAGGTGGCCAAAGTATTTGAGCTTCATCTTCAGGATCTGGCCTTCTAAAGGGCAGTCATGGTTGATCTCCTCTAGGATGGACCAGTTTGATCACCTTGAAGTCCAAGGGACTCACAGGAGTCTTCTCCAGCACCAGAGTTCAAAGGCCTCAATTCTTTGGCACTCAGCCTTTCTTATGGTCCATGACAACATAGAGATTTTAAACTAATTCCCCATTTGACTCCTCCCCCTTGCTTTGCCAGTCTCTCTCCGACAGTGTCTGAGTTTGTATAGGAAGTAAACTACTTTCCCCACCCAAGAATAGATTTGTTTTGGGTTTTTTTTAAAAAGGATGAAAAAGACAAATAATGGAAAAAGGATGAGAAGGGGTATCAAAGGGCTTTTTAAACCATAGCAACTCTATATATTAACAAACGTTCTCTCTGGCAGTAAATAAAATGCAACCCAAATAATGTCACTTGAGATTTTTAAAAAAGTTGTGAAATCTATTTTTCCTTAGATGTATTCACAGGTGGTTGCAAAAAGGGAAAAAAAGGTCCAGCTATCTTCACACATTTTTATTAAACTGCACTCTCGCTGACATAAAACACGTAAGATGAGGGAGAAGAAAAAAAAAATTAAAAATAAACAGTGAAAATCAATTTAAGTTGCCACCATTAAAATGAAGCCCGGGGAAGTGAAATGGGAATCTTTCAAAACAACAGAAAATTGTCACCCATCATGGTAAGAGAGACTGGTGACAAGATAGAGTCTAAATTTTAGCTCTAAGCAACATTTTAGACCAAGCCTGAACAATAAAAAGAATAATGATGGAGAAATATCTTTGTAGAACATCAGAAATACTTTATAGGGCGAGCTTTAGCTATCATCTAATCCAACATTCTGTTTTATGTAAGACTTATCCAGATGCTTCGCAGAGTGGCAAAATTAATTAACTGGATGGTTGCTAATGAGATATCTGTCAAGAATATTTTTAAAAAACAAATTTATGGACAAATTGATCTATTATTTTCAGTCCCATCAATTCATTCAACCACATCTCCCCATGAACTGCAAAATGGTTAATTTGTGTGAGAAATTGCTCTTAAACGTGTATTTAGAGCAGATTTCAAAACTTAGTTTTCCCTTCAGGAACACACAAGCTTAAAGCTAATTTGAGCAAATTAAAATATTTAGGAAGCATGGAATGGGTTGAATTCATAGCCACATGACTCCAGAAGTTGTTGATTACTGGTAGTCCTTAACTAACAACCATTCGTTTAGCGACTGTTCAAAGTTACACCACTGAAAAAAAGTGACTTATGGCCTTTTTTCACACTTATGACTGTTGCAGCATCCCCATAGTCACGTGATCAAAATTTGGACACTTGGCAACTGGCATGTACTTAAACAGTATGATGGTGGCAGTATCCCAGGGTCACGTGATGACCTTTTGTGATTTTCTGACAAACAAAGTGTCAGGTTTCGATGCTATCTCAAAATAAAGTCAGTGGGGAAGCCAGATTCACTTAAAAACTGTCTTCTTAATTTAACAATGGCAGTGATTCACTGAACTTTCTCTGTCAAGAAAGGCTGTATTGGAGCTTGCCCATGTGCACACTTGTCTGGGCCACAACCCAGAAGAGGAGCTGCCCAGGGCGCATGTGCACACCCGAAAATAAACTTCTGGTTTCTGTCGTGTGCATGCATGCTGGCCAGCTACTCTTCTGGGTTTCTGGCCCCCATGTTCGGGTGAAAATCAGCTGGCCGGTGCACATGCTCACACAGGAAAATGGACAACCAGCTCTTCCAGTTTCCAGCACTACCGCACGCAAAAACGCCAGCTGATCATCGCATACGCAGGCGCATCAGAAACCCGGAAGAGAAATGGGTGATGCCGCGCATGCCAGGTGTTCTGTCCCCGTCCCACACACACACACCAACAGACGTCCAAGAGTTAAAAAAAAAAAAACAGCTGACAAAATCCTTATGATAACGGAACTTGGCAGCAACCTAGTGGCTGCCTGCCAAGAGTTTATTTCTCACGAAGGGAAGAGATAACTTCTCTCTGCTTCTGGTACATCAAAGTAAACGGTTCAATAATTACAGAGTAACTTAAGTCCAAATATAATCCAGCAAAGTCTATAGCAAAAGTCCGGCAATGCAGAATGGCATGGAAGCTTTCAGCTTTGTTCGTCACAAGGCTTGACTGGCCACCACGCTCCCTTTTATACCCTGTGGGGTGTGGTCCAGTGACTCAGCCTAATCTCTGGCATGCCTCCTCTTTTGTTGTGTGCGCTTATCTCTCTGACGTTGGTGTGGATCCAGCCAAGACTCATCCCCGTCACTGTCCGACTGCACCTGCGCAGGGATACCTGGCTCCTGGCCAATCTCTTCTCCGCTGGGAGACACCTGAGGCATTGCCAGAGAGGAGGGTCCTGGAGAGGGAGGCCCGGCCAACTCCTCTCCTTCCCTTTCAGAGCCTTCTTCCTCCGATGAGACAGGCTTGGGGGTCGGAGCCACAACACCAGGTGACATGGCTCCACATGCCACTTCGGTCACGCGTGCCATAAGTTTGCCATCACGGGGCTATATAATGGGGCAAAACTCACTTAACTGCTCTCACCATTAGGAAATTTCTCCTTAGTTCTAGCTTTGCTTCTCCCCTTGATTAGTTTCCATCCCTTTTTTTCTTGTCTTATACCTTTTTGGCACTTTGGAAAAGAGTTTGACCCCCGTCGTCTTTGTAGGAGCCTCTCAAATCTTGGATGAAGCTCTTCCTCTCCAGTGCCAAGGTCACAATCCTGCAATTGCAACAGAAGGACCTATCTGTGTCTCTGATACTTTGGCAGCCATCGTGCAGCATCTTGTTTTTAGATGCGGTGGCACGATTTGCCAGTCGCACTTTGTTTCGAAGGCAATTGGCCTCTATGGAATTCTGTTTATCTGTTATGTTCGGCGCTACCATAAATTAAAAGAAGTAGGAGGAACACCCCAGCGTACCTGAATAATTACTATAAAGCTGAATTAAATAAAAAAAAGGGAAGGTGATGGGATGGGATGGAGAGAGTTGTTTCTCCCATTATTATTTTTTTTCAGACAAAAATGAGCATTTTATAGTACATACAAATCACTCCCTGGGAAGCTTTTCCACTTCCTTAATTGTTCATAAATTTAGTGACAGGTGGTTACACAGTAGGTGCAACAGGATTATTTTCATTTTTATGGCAGGCATTCACTTAACGAGAAAAAAAAATAGTCAGGCGCAAAAGGCGGTCCCCAGGTTGATGTGTCATGGCGACCAGCAGGAAGGCTGGGTGGAAATTCAAAGTTAAATCTTTTAAACTGTCTTTGTCCTCAGATGCTCCCTTGGTGAAATCTGAGACACAATTTAAGCCACAGGTGCCCAACCTTAGCAACTTTTAACACTTGTGGACTTCAATTCCCAAAATTCCCCAGCCAGCCATACATGGAGGTTGGGAGTGTCAAAATTTACCTCAGAAGTGTCCAACCTTGGCAACTTGAAGACTTGTGGACTTCAATTCCCAGAATTCCCCAGCCAGCCATACATGGAGGTTGGGAGTGTCAAAATTTACCTCAGAAGTGTCCACCTTGGCAACTTGAAGACTTGTGGACTTTAATTCCCAGAATTCCCCAGCCAGCCATACATGGAGGTTGGGAGTGTGAAACCTTACCTCAGAAGTATCCAACCTTGAAGACTTGAAGACTTGTGGACTTTAATTCCCAGAATTCCCCAGCCAGCCATACATGGAGGTTGTGGACTTGTGGACTTCAACTCCCAGAATTCATGGCTGGCTGGGAAATGGCTGGAAGTTGAAGTCCACAAGTCTTCAAGGTTGGACATTTCTGATGTAAGCTTCCACATTCCCAACCTAAGAGAAAGACGCTGCTCCCGTGTGTGTTGACTTTGGGCTCAGATGTTGTTCTGCCCCAGCTCCAGATTTCTGACGGTCCTTATCAAATTTATTAAGTAGCAAGAATAAACAAGACCAGCAAAGGTTGACAACCAGCCCAGAAAACAAGATATGATAAACCAAAATACTCTGATAATAATACGAGTTGTTTCCAGCAAGAATGCACTAGCTGCGTGCAACTTAAATAGGCTAAGGGAGTGGCCAATTATCCTCAAGACCTACTCTTGAGTAGACCTCCTCCTCCTGAGTAGCCACTCCTGTCTTTTGGCACACTCCTGTGTGCCAGAGCATTGAGGAGAGGCTCCTCTACTTCGCTCTCTCCACTTGAAGGAGCCTCTGGAGGTTCTGAAGGCCCTGGCTGAGTCTCTGCCTCTGGCACCACATCCTCTTCAGCCTCCTTGCTGTCCGACGCGAGTGCCGGCTGCGCAGGCTGCTGGCATGACACCACACCAGCCTCCTCTTCGTCGGGATCAGCCACGATCCGCGCAGGCCACTGGCGGGCCACAACAGATGTACAAGAACCACACAAAAGCAAACAGCCTAAGATTCAGATCCTTCTATAAAAGGTTAAAGGATAGTTTGGTATCGATTGCATTTTTTATAAGTCTGAATTCTAGTCATGGCACAGGTGAATTACTCAGAATTGCTGCTCTCCCGGCTTCTGCTTTTATCGTATTTGTAGGATTAGAGATGCTTTGGAGAATTAAAGATGAAATTTGACCTTTGCAAATTTCGGTAACATTGATTTGATCTTGCTGCACTTGAGAAATGTAGACCAGAATTAGGTTAATGTTTCCCAAATCTCTGACACAGGTTTTTTTTTTTTTTTTAAATCTCTAAAGAAGCAGCAGCAAAATTTATATTTAAAACCGCATACATGTTTTTCTCCAAAAATATATCTAAGAATGTGTCATTTAAGTTTGAATTCGCTGAGAAATTGGGGTAGATTTTGCAAAAAAAAAAAAAAAAAAAAAGAGCAGAAAAGATTTATATAAAAACGGGGAAATAATAGAAATGGCTGAATCAATGTAGAAACTGCCCCAAAATGCGATTGGGGGGGGGGACATGATTTATTCACTCTGAATGGACTATTATATTATGTTAAAACAAGCTTCGTTAGTATAATTAATTTGTGTTTATTTTTCCTTTATTTATTTGTTGAATTTAGATCCCGCCCATCTCAGTCACAGTGGCTGTGGCTTTTTGGTCAGAGTCCCTTTATGTCCTCTTCTTAAAATTCCCCAAAATGCAGTGGTGGGTTTCAAAAAATTTTACTACCAGTTCTGTGGGTGTGGCTTGATGGGCGTGGCATGGCATGGTTTGGTGGGTGTGGCTTGGTGGACGTGGCAGGGGAAGGATACTGTAAAATCTCCAATCCCACCCCACTCCAGGGGATGGATACTGTAAAATCACCATTCTGTCCCCACTCCAGGGGAAGGATACTGCAAAATCACCATTTCCTCCCGATCATCTGGGACCTGGGAGGCAGAGAATAGATGGGGGTGGGGCCAGTTAGAATTTTTACTCCCGGTTCTCCGAACTACTCAAAATTTCCGCTACCGGTTCTCCAGAACTGGTCAGAACTTGCTGAAACCCACCTCTGATTCTATGTAGAAAAGAGGAAAAGAAACTCAGGAAAAGAAATAATATATTATACAACTTATTTGTGCTTAGGTTTGCTTTGATGAGTCACTTCCTACCATGGAAGCCATACAGATTAGTCCTCAATTTACAGCTACAACAGAGATCAGAATTTCTACTGCTAAGCAAGGCAGTTATTAAGAGATTTGTACAACCTTTAAATCATGATTTTTAAGCAAATTGTTGCAGTTGTTAAGTGAATCACACACAGTCATTAAATGAACCCAGTTTCCCCCATTGACTTTGCTTGTCAGCTGGAAAGGTCAGAAATGGTCATCCCATCATACCTAGATGCTGCAACCATTGTAAATGCATGCTGGTTGCTAAGCACCCAAATTTCTATCACGTGATCGTGGGAATCCTCCAACACTCATAAGTAGAATAGAATAGAAGAACAGAGTTGGAAGGGACCTTGGAGGTCTTCCAGTCCAACCCCCTGCTTAGGCAGGAAACCACTTCAGACAAATGGCTATCCAACATCTTCTTAAAAACTTCCAGTGTTGGAGCATTCACAACTTCTGGAGGTCAGTTGTTCCACTGATTAATTGTTCTAACTGTCAGGAAATTTCTCCTTAGTTCTAAGTTGCTTCTCTCCTTGATTAGTTTCCACCCATTGCTTCTTGTCCTGCCTTCAGATGCTTTGGAGAATAGCTTGACTTCCTCTTCTTTGTGGCAGCTCCTGAGATATTGGAAGACTGCTATCATGTCTCCCCTAGTCCTTCTTTTCATTAGACTAGACATACCTACTTCCTGCAACCGTTCTTCGTATGTTTTAGCCTCCAGTCCCCTAATCATCTTTGTTGCTCTTCTCTGCACTCTTTCTAGAGTCTCAGCATCTTTTTTACATCGTGGTGACCAAAACTGGATGCAGGATTCCAAGTGTGGCCTTACCAAGGCCTTATAAAGTGGTATTAACCCTTCACATGATCTGGATTTTATCCCTCTGTTTATGCACCCTAGAACTGTGTTGGCTTTTTTGGCGACACAAGAGCAGTATTCCAGTATTTGAGGGGCTGCCACAAAGAAGAGGGGGCCAAATTATTTTCAAAACCAGAGGGCAGGACAAAAAAACAATGGATGGAAACTAATCAAAGAGAGAATCAACCTGGAATTAAGGAGGAACTTCCTAACAGTGAAGACAATTAACCAGTGGAACAGTTTGCCACCAGAAATCATGGGCACTCCATTCCTGGAGGTTTTTAAGAACAAACTAGACAGCCACTTATCTGAAATAGGTTCTCCTACTTGAGCAGGGGACTGGACTAGAAAACCTCCAAGGTTCCTTCCAGATTCGTATTCTATTCTGTTCTGTTCTGTTCTACTCTACTCTACTCTACTCTACTCTACTCTACTCTACTCTACTCTACTCTACTCTACTCTACTCTATTCTAAACACTGGGCTTGTGGGCTGGAAAGTTGGCAGCCCAGGTTCGAGACCCGTTGGCCATGCGATGGGGTGAGCTCCCGTCCTAGCCCAGCAGTTCGAAAGCATGCAAATGCGAATAGATAAATAGTAGATACCACTTTGGTGGGAAGGTCACAGTGCTCCACGATATGACCGTGGAAATATCTTCGGACAGCGTTGGCTTAACGGCCTTGAAACGAAGATGAGCTCCATCCCCTATAATCGGCAACGAGTAGCAGAGCAAAATCTGCAGAGACTCCTTTACCCTTTTTTTTAATATATATAAAATAGGTTACTTTAGTGTCTGGATGTATTGTGGCTTTCAAAAAACATTTTATCTGCCTGGCTGAATCTGAGTTGAATCCGAGCCTGTGATAGTTCAGATGTATTTCAGTAAAAGGCTCTTTGTAATTGTGATACTGTGGCGCATGTTGAAGTCCTTGTGACAGATGAAATAGGTTGTTACTGGCTTCACTCTTTGCTTCTCATGTGTGAAGCTATGATTGAAAGATGGTTATATAAGTTATGATGAAGATCGCAAATGTTCTTCCTGAGGTTTTTCTTCAAATCGGTTCTGTTTGGATACTTCACTGTCTTCCACTATTATTCTATCTTCTATGATAGGGGTATCAAACTCAGATCCGACCCGTGGAGTGCTTACATCTGGCCTGTGGGGCCAGCTTGGAAATATCAAAGGATTGGCCTCTGGTGCCTCTGCCAGCCAAAACGGGGGCCGGGGCAGTGGTAAAATCCATTTTTTTTTACTCCTGGTTCTGTGGGCGTGGCTTGGTGGGCGTGGTGTGGCTTGGTGGGCGTGGCTTGGTGGGCATGGCAGAGGAAGGATACTGCAAAATCTCCATTCCCTCCCCACTCCAGGGGAAGGATACTGCAAAATCCCCATTCCCTCCCCACTCCTCAGGGAAGGATATTACAACATTTCCATTCCCATCCCACTCTGGGGCCAGGCAGAGGTGGTATTTGCCGGTTCTCCAAACTACTCAAATTTTCTGCTACTGGTTCTCCAGAACCTGTCAGAACCTGCTGGAGTTCACCCCTAGCCCGGGATGTGTGTGCGTGCAATGACCCCTAGCCCGTTTTTGGCCTCTACGGCCTCCTGTAGCACTCTGCCCCCCCCCCAGCCTGTTTTCAGCCAGCAGAGTGTTGAAAGAGGCCGTAAAGGCCGAAAACAGGCTGCAGAGGGGTTTCTGCATGGCCCACCCACACCCCATTTTGGCTGGGAGGGTGCTGTAGGAGGCATCCGTCCCATCCCGTCCCGTCCCCCCCGGCCGACCCGCGGAGGAAAACTACAATGCTGATCCAGCCCTTGAAGAAATACAGTTTGACACCCTTCTTCTATGACATTTCAGTGGGAATACGCATTGAAATTAAACCCATAGTAACAAGTTGGACGCAATGGGAATATGGCAGCATGCCTAGTTAGAAAATTTGACGATTATTATGTCCACAGAATCTGTTTGTCAGATGCACTTCCTCTGTTCTCTTGATAAAACCATCTCTAACTGTAACTCCCAGATTGTGCTGTCATCAACATTGATTTTATCAAACAAGATAATCTTCACTGTCAACAACCTGTACTTGGCTAATTTTTTAAAAACACTATTCTTTTCTTTGGTTTACTTCTGGTGTCATTGAATCCTGGGATTGAAATTCTCTTTCTTTGCCTTTAAGGGAAAATATATACACTGCTCAAAAAAATAAAGGGAACACAAGCAGAAGACATCTGATGAATGAAATAGCCTTATTAAATACTTTGTTCTTTACATACAGTAGTTTTGTGCTCCCTTTAGTTGTTTGAGCAGTGTATAAACTACTGTATGTAAAGAACAAAGTATTTAATAAGGCTATTTCATTCATTCAGATCTCGGATGTCTTCTGTTTGTGTTCCCTTTATTTTTTTGAGAAGTATATATATACAGACTGTGTACCGTTGCAGAGAAAAGCTTCCAGTTAGATGGTGGGACATCTTTAACCCTTTCTAGTCACCTTTTAAAGGGACAAAGTGGCTCAGTGGCTAAGACGCTGAGCTTGTCAATCGAAAGGTCGGCAGTTCAGCGGTTCGAATCCCTAGTGCTGCGTAACAGGGTGAGCTCCTGTTACTTGTCCCAGCTTCTGCCAACCTAGCAGTTCGAAAGCACATAAAAAATGCAAGTAGAAAAATAGGGACCCCCTTTGGTGGGAAGGTAACAGCGTTCTGTGCGCCTTTGGTGTTGAGTCATGCCGGCCACATGACCACAGAGACGTCTTTCGACAGCGCTGGCTCTTCGGCTTTGAAACGGAGTTGAGCACCGCCCCCTAGAGTCGGGAACGACTAGCACATATGTGCGAGGGGAACCTTTACCTTTACCTTTAGTCCTCTTTTCTTCCTGATAGAAAATTCTGTTTCATCAAACAAAGATGATTAGGGAACTGGAGGTTAAACCGTAAGATGAACAGTTGTCGGAAGTGGTAATATCTAGTCCAGCGGTGTCAAACTTGATTACATTGAGGGCCGCATCAGGGTTGTGTTTGACTTGGGGGGGGGGCATGGCCAGGGGACATGGCCAGCATAATGTCACTTGTGTCGTAGGGGCACCTGTGGTGGCCCAAGTGCTCTGCCAGTGAAAATGGTCTCCTGAGATCTGTTTTCGGCTGGGATGGCCTCCTGCAACCCTCTGCCAGTGAAAACGGGACTTGGGAGGGGGCATGTGCGGTACTCACGAGCTCCGTTTTTGCTGGCAGAGGCACTGCGGGCCGGTCCTTTGCTATTTCCAGGGTGCCCCCCACCCAGGCCAGATCTAGGCACCCCGTGGGCCGGATCTGGCCCCCGGGCCTTGAGTTTGAGACCCCGATCTAGTCTAACAAAGAGAAGGACTAAGGCTGACATGTTAGCAGTTTTCCAATATTTGAGGGCTGTCACAGAGAGGAGGTCAATGTGTTCTCCAAAGCACCTGAGGGCAAGAGAAGAAGTAATAGATTGAAGCTTAGCAAAGAGAAATCCAACCTAGAACTTAGGAGAAATTTCCTGACAATGAGAACAATTAAATGATGGAACAGCTTGCCTCCAGAAGTTCCGGGTGCTCCATCACGGGAGGTTTTCAAGAAGAAATCAGAGGTCAAGTCCTTCCAGTGCTGTTATTCTGTAAATCTGTAACTAGAATGAGGGCTATTTAAACAAAGGAGAATTTTTCTGCACAGTCATATTCCAGGATAGGTAGAAGTACGTGGAAGAGGAACCTCCAGGTGGCGCAGTGGTTAGAGTGCAGCACTGCAGGCTACTTCAGCTGACTGCTAGCTGCAGTTCGGCAGTTCAAATCCCACCAGGCTCAAGGTTGACTCAGCCTTCCATCCTTCCGAGGTGGGCAAAATGAGGACCCAGATTGTTGGGGGCAAGAGGCTGACTCTGTAAGCTGCTTAGGGAGGGCTGTAAAAGCACCATGAAGCGGTATATAAGTCTAAGTGCTATTGCTATTGCTGTTGGACAGAAAATGCCATTACTTATTGCAAACTCCATGTCTTTATGACTTAGGTTTGAAGCTTCAATATTCCCAATGCAACCTCCCTACTTCTGAAAAGTCTCCTTTATGAAAATTGTCCATTTATACCACCGTTTCTCAGATTTGGACATTTTAACCTCAACAATCCCTTTGCAAACGTGGCTGCCTGAGGCATTCTGGGAGCTGGAATCCACACATCTCAAAATCGCCAAGTTCGAGAAACACTGATTTCTGTTTACTAACTTCCTGCTAACCTGTCATTGATCCACCTGAGAGAAATGCTTTGGGAATGTTGCTTTGATGATGTTGTGTTGAAAAGGGAAAAGGTTGGGTGAAGCTACAGTACAGTAGTGGCCAAAATTGTGGATACCTTTTGGGAAAAGTGTATTTTCTAAAACTAGCTAATAACACCACTTTTTTGGGGAGTAGTACCATAAAATGATATATCAATGGAAAGATACTTGAATCAAGAATGCAATGCAATAACTTTTATGAAGGATTTGCTATTAGAATAGCCATTACAGTACAAAGAAGAAAAGTGAAACACGTAGAAAAAATGAGATATACAAAAATTATCACCATAGAAAAAAACAAGATATGCAAAAATTATCATCACGTCAGTTAATACTTAGTTGGGTAACCTTTAGCATGAATTACGGCCTTACAACATCTTCCCATGGAGTGAACCAAGTCTTTTACTTCTGCAGCTGTTCTAATGTGAAACCAAGATTGAATGATTGCTTCTATTAACTGGGTTTTATTGCTGGGTCGCTTCTGACTAACAAGTTTCTTTAGTTGGCTCCGTAGATTTTCAATTGGGTTAAGGTCTCAGCTATTCCCAGGCCATTCCAGCAATGGAATATGATTATCTTCTAACTCCCCCCCAAAAAAGTGGTGTTATTAACCATCAAACCTCAAAAATACACTTTTCCCAAAAAGTTTCCACAATTTTGGCCACTACTGTATGAAGGAACACTTCAACCTTGGCTTTGAGGTCAGCTTCTGGAGAAGCCTTCCAGAGAACCAAATCAAGATGGCCTCTCAAATATTTACAGGCAGCAATAGTTAAAAGGAATTGAACGTTCACACACTTTCTTTCTTTCTTTCCCCAGCCTGTGATAGGAAATATCTCTTTAGTGAGCAGGCTGAGAATTATGAAATGAAGCCGAGTGGAGATATATAATCATAAAAGGCACTTTTATCTCACACCTAATGCAATCTTGATGGGCTCAACTGGTGTAATTTTGATGGCCTCTTACAAGACAAATGGCAGAGTAATGGCTATGTTTTGTCTTTGAGTGGTAATTAAGCATTCAAAAAATGACACTCTTCAAATGGAATGTCTGACTGGAGCCTTTTTCAGAAATAATGGCGCTGCTATTTCAGAGGCTGGAGGAGACAAACATTGACTTCTTTTTTTAAAAGGGAAAGAGAAGGTGGGGGGGGGAGAAATGTTCGGGATTATGTAATGAGGACGCCTGAGCCAAGGCCACTTGCTCTATTATTTCTTTCATGGAAATTTCATGGAATAAAATCTTGGGCAAGGAAAACAATCCTTTTCGTTTGATATAATATTATGATGGGAGTTCGATAATCATGGCATAGGGCCTAGCTATCTTCGAGACCGCCTGCTGCTACCGACAACCTCCCAGCGACCCGTGCGCTCCCACAGAGAGGGCCTCCTCAGGGTGCCATCAGCCAAACAATGTAGGCTGGTGACCCCCAGGGGGAGGGCCTTCTCTGTGGGGGCACCCACCCTCTGGAATCAGCTGCCCCCAGAGATAAGGAGAATCCAAGACCTCAGTGCCTTCCACCGTGCCCTTAAAACCCTCTTTTTCCAGCAAGCCGGGCTGGCTTAAGAAGAAATTTTTTAAAATTTTGAAATGTTTAATTGGTTTGTGGTTTTTTAAATTTTGGGCCAAATTTATATAGATTTTAATCGTTTTTAATATTTGTATTTCATGTTTTTAATTCTGGCTGTGCACCGCCCTGAGTCCTCAGGCAGAAGGGCGGTATATAAATTGAAAAATAAAATAAAAATAAATAAATAAATCAAAGATAGCCAGAAGTTGGGTATATTAGGCACATCACATATTAAACTATTTTCTTTGCATCCCTTTCATTTTATTCATCCAGTAAAATAAGACCTTAAATAAGTTGCTTTAATAGGAGTTCTCCCCAGCGATGGGATTCAGCCGGTTCAGATCATTTCAGGCAAACCGGATGTTAATTTTAATCTGGGTCGCTGAACCGGTAGTTGCAAGGACCGGTTGACCTGGCCCACCCCTTCCCACCCCTCCTAGGAGTCTCCACATGGGCAAAGAACCGGCTGCTAAAAAATTTTCAATCCGATCCCTGGTTCTTTCCTACACAGATGCAAAAACATTCTTTGTTAGACTCCAGATGACTTCATGGATACACCCAAGTAATTTTCTTAGCAAACAGGTTTGCCGTTGTCTCCTTCCTGTCTGTTTTTCAGCTCATCAGAATACAGAATAAGGGACTTACAGAATAAGTTGGAAGGGACTTTGAAGGTCTTCTAGTCCAACCCCCTGCTAAGGCAGGAGACCCTATTCAGACAAATGACTATCGTACCTCTTCTTAAAAATTTCCAATGATAGAAGTACGTAAAACTTCTGAAAGCAAATGATTCCACTTATCAATTGTTCTCATTGTCAGGAAATTTCTCCTTAGTTCTAGGTTGGTTCTCTCCTTGATAAATTTCTATCCACTGCTTCTTGTCTTCAGATGCCTTGGAGAATAAGTTGACCCCCCTTTCTCTGTGACAGCTCCTCAAGTATGGAAGACTGCTATCATGTCACCCCAAGTCCTTCTTTTTGATAGACTTTGATAGACCGATTTCCTGCAACTGTTCGTCATATATATCAGCCTCCAGTCCCATAATCACAGAGAACCCTGTGTGGGTTAGTCACAGAGAACTCAATCTGCAGTTGGTCAGATTTGGCTATCTGCTGTGACTTGTAAATCCTTAACTAGAGTGGGAAAAAAAGTGTGAATTGTCAATAAGACCTTGAAGTAGAAACGTCATACCTTAAGGGCAGAATTCAAGATAACAAGCTGCTCCCCAACTATTAGTGTGCTACTCCCAGCAAAGCCTTCAGACTGAATTCTATTCCTGATCTTTCACTATAAAAGAAATTAGGTTCACCCAGGAGGCACATTTTGCAATCCAGTAATTAGCTTCTGTACTCCTTTAGATGTTCCATTTAAATGTTTTCCCCATCCATCTACTTCAGATCATAAGCACCAAATTATTTCCAAATTTTGGCACTATTTTTTTAGCATGCTGGATAGATAGATAGATAGATAGATAGATAGATAGATAGATAGATAGATAGATAGATAGATAGATAGATCAATTTTCTTACTTCTCCGTAGGGTTTATGTGTGTTTTTCTTCTAGCCAGCCTTGGTTACGTAGGGAAAACCTGGCTAGAAGAAAACACACACACACACACACACACACACACACACACATACACATATATATATGTAGGTCTTTGGTTATTCGGGTCTTCTCCCACGTAAAATTGGAAGTGTCTTGGCGACGTTTCGACGAAGTCTCATTCGTCATCTTCAGGCTGGTGTTATATATATATATATATATATATATATATATATATATATATATATATATATATATATATATATATATATATATATATATATATATATATAAAATTGATTTATATGCTGCCCTTCTCCGGAGACTCAGGGCGGCTTACAATGCGTTAAGCAATAGCCTTCATACTTTTGTATATTTATACAAAGTCAGCTTATTGCCCCCACAAACTGGGTCCTCAATTTACCTGCCTTAGAAAGGATGGAAGGCTGAGTCAACCTTGAGCCTGGGGAGATTCGAACTTACAGTAATTGCAGACAGCTGGTGTTAATCACAATGCTATCAGTCTGCTGAGCCACCAGGCTCATATAAAGTTCCATTTGCTTTAGTATATGAATTGCACCTTTGAATATTTACATCATTTGTTTTATATTTCTTGAATATAGAGTAGAGTAGAGTAGAGTAGAGTAGAGTAGAGTAGAGTAGAGTAGAGTAGAGTAGAGTAGAGTAGAGTAGAAGAAAAGAGAAGAGAAGACAAGAGAATTGAGTTGAGTTGAGTTGAGTTGCGTTGCATTGAGTTGCGTTGCGTTGCGTTGAGTTGAGTTGGAAGTGACCTTGCAGGAGGTTCTATTCCAACCTCCTGCTCAAGCAGGAGACTCTATACCATTTCAGACAAGTGACTGTCCAGTCTTTTCTTAAAAGCCTCCAGTGATGGAGCACCCATAACTTCTGAAGACAAGAATAAAAACTCCTTCAGTTTTTCTTAGAGCAAAGTTATTCTTGGTAAGCTATTGTCGGTTTTGAAACCACCAACTTTTGGCATCTTTTGGATCAGAACAAGACAACGTTTAAATGATTGTCATTGTCTTCAAGCATGAATCCCTAAATAGAATTCAGGTGATTAGGAATTTTTTTTTTTTTTTTGTAAGGCAGAGTAGAAATAGTCAAATAAAAAGAGAGATTTATGAGATTTTCCTTCCCAGCTTGCAGAAGAGATAAAAATCACCTGGGTTGAATAATTTTCCTCTACTGCATTCTTTCACTCTGCTGGTGCTTTATATAGAAACTTTCATTCTCCTTGCAGAGTTGTAACTCCAGCTTCACTTATTAATAAATATATGCATTATTTTTCCTCTTCTTGCTGAAGTTGTACATAGTCCTCTAATTAGTTTCTGGAGGGTGACAGTTTTGACAGCTCCATACTTCCACCTCTAGCAAGAGAGAGACCCAATTTGAGTTCCTCACGGAGGATATAGGTGACTGTTATTTTTCATCCGTTTACCTCTGAGGATAAAATGAAGGAAGAAAGAGAAGGTCAGTAGATCGAGATGGGCCGTGCCTCACCTTCATTAGGATCACATTTGAGCTACCTGGCAGTTACAGCTCACTGAGATGAAAAGGAGTAAAGACATCTCAGGAGCAAGAAGCTCAATCAGACTGAGAAAATAGTGAAATTATGAGAAGGGAAATAAATCCACAGGCCTAACAAAAGGATGGTTTTTAAAATAAAAAATATGTTCGCTCACCGCAGTCCAGTGGTGGGTTCCTCCTGGTTCCGCCCGGTTCCACCGAGCCGGTAGCGGTGACGATATGATGTAACCAAACCGGTTCTGGCCCCACCCCAGTCACCCCACCCCCCATGTTATTCTTACCTTTTATTTGGCCCCGCCCCCAATCTATTGCTGCCTCCTGAGTCCCAGCTGATGGCTAGAGGGAAAAAAACTGTTTAAACTCTTGCTGTGGGGCTTCAAAGGGCCGCCCTACAGCTGATCAGTGTTAAAAGAAAATAACAAATGAGTAGACCGGTGCCTGCAAAAATACATGAGTCGATCAGTGCCTGCAAAAATATATGAGTCGATCAGTGCCTGCAAAAATACATGAGTCGATCAGTGCCTGCAAAAATATATGAGTCGATCAGTGCCTGCAAAAATACATGAGTAGATCAGTGCCTGCAAAAATACATGAGTCGATCAATGCCTGCAAAAATACATGAGTAGATCAGTGCCTGCAAAAATACATGAGTAGATCAGTGCCTGCAAAAATAAATGGGCAGATTGGTACAGCTCTGCAAGCAGTTAAAAGCCTGGTAGACCAGTATCTCTGCTAAATCCTAAATAATTGTCACATGACCATCAAGCCACACCCACAAAATAAGCCACGCCCACATAACTGGTAGTAAAAAAAAATAGAACCCACCTCTGCCGCAGTCCAGAGTGTTTAGTCACCACTGGATCGATATAAACTTTGAATTAATCCGTCAGCATTAAGGGACAGTTTTTCCCACCTGAGTTCTGATATAAGTTAAATATATTTAAGAGAGAGCGAGAGAGAGAGAGTGTGTGGGTGGGTGTCTTTGTGATCTCTCAGCTTGGCTGTTTCCTTGCAAAAATTTCATTACCTAAGCTAGGTAATTTAATGAACCATCTGCCAGAAACCGATCAAGGTCAGAGAGCACCAAGGACTTCACAGATCAACCCTAAGTGGCAAATATTTTCTTTCATTGATATATTTTACTGCATTGGCCTACACTTAATCTTAGCCACACTTTGCCTTCTCCCTTCCTTTTCTGTATTTGCATTGTCTAAATTTAGAGCGTGGACGGCCAGAGCAAGGTCCCCTCTCTTGCTCAGAGTTTCCTGCAATGCACCAGGCGCTTGGCTACTGCTTAAAGAGCAATGCATTTTCACTTGCATTCTAATTTTCTGAGTTTTGCAAGCATTGTACTGCCTACCCTTGACGTGTCTAAAGCCTGCATAACTTCAAAGACGGAAGCTCCGTTTTACATTCTATCATCTGTCTGTCTGTTTGTCTATTGTCTATCAACTATCAAATACCATCTACTTTTCTCTCTTTTGATCAATCTATGCAACATGTATCATCTATCTGTCTGTCTGTCTTTATCTATCATCTGTCTCTGTCAATCTCTCTATTGATTATCTATCTAACATTTATTATCTGTGTATCTGTCTTTATCTATCATCTATCTGTCTGTCTGTCTTTATCTATCATCCGTCTCTGTCAATCTCTCTATTGATTATCTATCTAACATTTATTATCTGTGTATCTGTCTTTATCTATCATCTATCTGTCTGTCTGTCTTTATCTATCATCTGTCTCTGTCAATCTCTCTATTGATTATCTATCTAACATTATCTGTATATCTGTCTTTATCTATCATCTATCTGTCTGTCTGTCTTTATCTATCATCTGTCTCTGACAATCTCTCTATTGATTATCTATCTAACATTTATTATCTGTGTATGTCTTTATCTATCATCTATCTGTCTTTATCTATCATCTGTCTCTGACAATCTCTCTATTGATTATCTAACATTTATTATCTGTGTATCTGTATCTATTATCTATCTGTCAATCTGTCTATCTGTCTATCTATCCCTCCATCCCTCCATCTCTCCATCTCTCCATCCATCCATCCATCCATCCATCCATCCATCCATCCATCCATCTATCTATCTATCTATCTATCTATCTATCTATCTATCTATTTCTCTATTGACTATCTGTCTAACACCTATCATCTATGTATCTGTCCGTCTGTCTGCCTAATATAGCCGCCCACCTCACAAACAAGTGACTCTGGGAAAGCTATGTTCATACAGAATAACAGAGTTGGAAGGGACCTTGGAGGTCTTCTAGTCCAACCCCCTACTCAAGAGGAGTACCCTATACCAGGAGACCCTATACCATTTCAGGCCCATGGCTGTCCAGTCTCTTCTTAAAAGCTTCCAGTAATGGTGCACCCATCATGTGATGGAAACACCCAAATCACCCATCATTGCCTGCTGAAGGCCTCTCTTAGGGCCTTCAACTTCCTCAGGTTCAGTCGTAAAAAAGGAGTGCAATTTTATCCTTTGGGCCCTCATAAAAGTTCTGCCCTCATAAAATCCATCCAGTCTCCAGATTTTACCTTTCATAGCTATGAGTCAGCCAAGCCCTGAGCTTTACGATGGCAAAGAAGAATTTCGTGAAAACCTCTACATTGCCCTTTACGTGGATGGATTCCAAAGACTGTCCTTTAGTTATCCGTGCATTATTATTATATTATTATTATTCTGATGATGATAGAGGTGATTGTTGTCCCAGATAGGTTGGCTTAGTGCTGCTTGGCTGATCATACGTTTTGACAGCAGATATAAGTGCCAGACTCTTATCAAAATTTAGTCTGCAAAGAAAGTAGAAAAAGCCCTATTTGTTCATTCATCCCTCTCTCCCATCTCTTGCTAATCTGATCGCCCCGTGTTTATGCCCCCCCTCTCTCTCTTATCCGGCCTTATCAGCTACACAAACACAAATGTGACGCTGAAAGTTTTGCTCTCCAAATTCACACTCCCAACAGCATCCTGACAGTGGGAAGCCAAGGGCAGGAAACTGTGCTCTCCCATGCTTTTTAAAGCCCTCTGCTCCTTGGGACCCAGATAGCAATCTCTGCTAAATTTAGCCCATTGCATTATCTCTGCGAGCTGCCGCCACTTCACGATTCTGCAAAACAACCCTCCTCCCCTTCAGGAGGGAACTTGTGATGGAAGAATGACTCAGCCTTGATAGCTTTCCTGGGATTCAAATATGCCATTGGTAAATAATTGGGCTGTAATGACTAAGAGCTGCCATTTGGGCCAAAAAAATAGGTAATTGTTGAGAAAAGAACTGTCTATCAGAGCAAGAGTGACTCAAAAGGCCACGGGGATGCAGAATATAGAATACAAGAGTTGGAAGGGACTTTGGAGGTCTTCTAGTCCAACCCCCTGCTCAGGCAGGAAACCCTATACCTTTTCAGACAAATGGTTGTCCAATCTCTTCTTCAGAACCTCCAGTGTTGGAGCACCCACAAATTCTTGAGGCAAGCTGTTCCACTGATTAATTGTTCTCACTGTCAGGAAATTTCTCCTTAGTTCTAGGTTGCTTCTCTCCTTGATTAGTTTCCACCTATTGCTTCTTGTCCTGCCTTCAAGTGCTTTTGTTGTGGTCCGCCAGCAGCCCGCAGAGCTGGCAGAGGAGTCGGACAGTGAGGAGGCTGGGGAAGACAATGGGACAGTCCTGGAGTCAGGGGAAGGCCCGGTCGAGGGCTCTGCGTTGGAGGCAGAGATGGGGCCAGGGCCATCTGGGAGCGATGCGCGGACTCCGGAGCCTCCAGAGGCAGATAATAGAGAGGCAGAGGAACAGGAGGATCCTGTTCCTAGTGAACGCATGCGAAGAGCTGCCAGAAGGCATGAGCAACTAAAGCAAAAAGGATGACTCGGGAGTAAGGCCAGGAGATGATTGGCCCCTCCCAGAAGGCTTAAAAGAGCAGCAACCGCTCTTGGGATCTTTGTAGGAAAGCAATGTTGCTACATTTGTTTCTTGTCAGCTTCTCTTGCTTCTGAACTTTTGCCTTTGGCAGGGTGCCAAAGAAGACAAAGGTTGGTGATAAGGCCAAAGGACTGTTTATGAATAATTTGTTTTGGACTTAATTTGGACTAAGCTGAGAATGAAGTAATTCTCTGCTGTTCTAATTTTCCGGCGTATAAGACGACTTTTTAACACATGAAAATCTTCTCAAAAGTCAGGGATCGTCTTATACGCCGGGTGTCATTCTCTGACGAGCCTTAAATGGCTTTGGCGATCCAAGCTCTGACGATCCCAGCTGAGTTCCCTGCTAATCAGGCAACTCAGCTGGGATTGCCAGAGCCATGTAAAAGAAAAAAAGTTTTTCCCCTCCAGCTTGCTTACCTTAGCTGCTAGTCGCAACGCTTGCCTTGCTTCGCTTGCCTGAATCCATTCCATCAGCAAGCAACTCCCTGCCTGCAATCAAGCAGGCAGGGAGTTGTGGACTTCAACTCCCAGAATTCCTCAGCCAGGAAAACAAAGCTGGCTGAGGAATTCTGGGAGTTGAAATCTACAAGTCTTAAAGTTGCCAAGGTTGGAGACCCCTGTTCTATTGGGTAAGTTTTTTTCCCCTTTGGGAGCTTTAAAAAAATAGTTAATTGGGGTTTTTTTTAGTTATTCTTTTTTAGACCTAGCCATTTAAAGTTTAGGAAGTTTTAAATTTAGCTTTCATATAAAAATAAAGATAAAATAAAATAAAATAATATTTGTGCAGCTTTCTGAGATTTAGTGTGTTTCTGTAGTGTTTCACTCTAACTACACAAACACACAAAATCTCACAAAGCTGTATGTGGAATTTTGTGTGTGTAAAGTGTGAAAGTTGGGTTTTGGGGGCTTTTTGTGGCTGTGTGAGGTTCCTGCTTGTTGCAGGGGCCATTTTGGGTCTAGCACAGCTGCTTTTACATTGTGGGTGAGCCAGTTGTGTTGTGTTGTGTGTGTGTAAAGTGTGAAAGTTGGTTTTTGGGGGCTTTTTGTGGCTGTGTGAGGTTCCTGCTTGTTGCAGGGGCCATTTTGGGTCTAGCACAGCTGCTTTTACATTGTGAGTGAGCCAGTTGATGTTTTTTAATTTTTATTTGGTGTGCGTTGGAAGAGGGGTAGTCTTATACGGCGAGTTTAGCCCAAACCCTATATTTTAACAGGAAAAGTCGGGGGTCGTCTTATACGCCCAGTTGTCTAATATGCCGGAAAATACAGTATGTTTGTTTAGGACTGATTGTGTCTAGTAATAACTGTCAGCGTTCCAAATTAGGCTCTCTTCCAGCGCTGACATGAACGAAATGAAGCAGAGAGCAGAAGCGTTGATTTATTGCTGAGATGAACTTTTACCTAGTTTTCTGAATGCAACAGATAGTGTTACCTGGGTGATGGAGGGTGGGGGGCACATTCCTGTGAAAAGAACGTGCCGGGACGTAGAGATGGATCTGCATGATGGCCAATGGGACATTGGGGTTGGAGAGCGGAAGAGGAGGGGGTTGGAAGGAGGGGCCAGTTTGGCTGCAACTTGAATCAGGAATGTCGGATTTTTTCTATTCTTAAATAAAAGTGATTCATTAGAGACTTTGCGTTTGAGAATGAAGTTTATTTAAGATAGCACCGAAGCCTGACAATAACTACTTGAGCCTAGATCACAACAGCTTTGGAAAATAGCTTGACTCCCTCTTCTTTGTGGCAGCCCCTCCGATATTGGAACACTGCTATCATGTCACCCCTAGCACACACACACAGAGGGGGGAATGAAATAGAAGAGAATACTTGGAGCTCAGGGTTGAACTGTAAGGTCCTTGGTGCTCTCTGAGCTTGGTTGTTTTCATGCAGACATTTCATAACCCAACTGGGTAACATCATCAGTGCTAGTAATGGAGTTGGCTTTGCTTTCATTTTATGTAGTCCTCGATTTACAACAGTTCTCTTAGTGACCTTCAAAGTTACGACAGCACTGAACAAAGTGACTTGTGACCCCTTTTTCACGCTTCCGACCATTGCACCGTCCCCAGGATCAGGTGATCAAAATCCAGGATGCTTGGCAAATGGTTCATATTTATGACCGTTGCAGTGTCTTGGAGTCATGCGATCTGCTTTTGCAACCTCCTGATTCGCAAAGTCAATGGGGAATCCAGATTCCCTGAACAACCCTGTTACTAACTTAACAAATGCAATGACTCACTTAACCACTATGACAAGAAAAGTCATAAAATGGGGCAAAACTGAGTTAACAAATGTTTCCCTTACCAACGTATGTTTTGGGTTCAGCTGTGGTCGTAACACGAAGACTACGTGTACTAATGGCTTGCCTTCTCAGTGTTGGTATTGTTTGCTTCTTCTCCACATGCTTCCATATTTCTTGTGTTGGCCCTGTGATGGTCCTTTGAGTTGGAGACAGCAGGGAGAGCTACTGATGATAGTGTTTTTGTTGCACAACCTTCTTTCACTCTGAAGTGAAGTGAAGAGACTAAAACATATGAAGAACGGTTGCAGGAATTGGGCATGGCTGGTCTAGTGAAGAGAAGGACCAGGGGAGACATGATAGCAGTCTTCCAATATTTGAGGGGCTTCCACAGAGAGGAGGGGGTCAAGCTTTTTCCCAAGGCACCGGAAGGCCAGACAAGGAATAATAGGTGGAAACTGAACAAGGAGAGATTCGACCTGGAAATAAGGAGGAATTTTCTGACAGTGAGAACACTCAACCAATGGAACAGACATTGCTTCAGAAGTTGTGGGAGTTTCATCACTGGAAACTTTCAAGAAGAGTCTGGACTGCCCTCTGTCAGAAAGTCTCCTGCTTGGGCGTGGGGTTGGACTAGATGACTTACAAGGTCCCTTCCAACTCTGTTAACCTGAAGCCTTCCAGACAGCCCACCTTTCCCAAACTGGATATGCAGGAGAAGAAGGAGGAACACTTCTAGAATAAATCATTTCTTGATACCTTCCCTTGGGATTGAATTAAATCAGAAGTAGACGGGGAAATTGCAACCTACTGAAAAGATGGTTATTCAGTGAAATAAAGAATCAAGAATCTTTGTATGCTCAGCTTGTCTGTATGATAACTAAAGCTTGTAGTTATGGAGCTGTTAGGATCAACTCCATCTTCTTTCACCAAATTGTGTGAGAACCTGAAGTAACAATTTAGAATAGAATAGAATAGAATAGAATAGAATAGAATAGAATAGAATAGAATGGAAGGGAAGGGAAGGGAAGGGAAGGGGAGGGGAGGGGAGGGGAGGGGAGGGGAGGGGAGGGGAGGGGAGGGGAGGGGAGGGGGAAGGGAGTTGGAAGAGACCTTGGAGGTCTTCTAGTCCAACCCACTGCTCAGGCAGGAAACCCTACACCACTTCAGACAAATGGTTGTCGAACACCATCTTAAAAACTTCCAGCGTTGGAGCATTTACAACTTCTGGAGGCAAGCTGTTCCAATGATTAATTGTTCTGTCAGGAAATTTCTCCTTAGTCCTAGGTTGCTTCTCTCCTTGATTAGTTCCCATCCATAAAGATGATCTGCATCCAATGTAGGTAATCTTTTCTGAATAACATGAGTTGAGAAGTTCTAAGCTTGGAAAAGAGGGACAAGGAAATGTGGGCGACAGTAATTGAGGAGAAACATCCTACAGTCTCCAGTGTTCTCCGAATGACCGAAAATGCAAACCTTTCCACTTTTATTTCTAGAGTTTGAATAAGAGGAAGGGCAAACAAGAGTTTTTTGTTCCCTTTGCTTGAATTTTATCCTCCGCCTTATTGAGAGCATTATCGCAGGAATTATTTATTTGTTATAAAATAAACCCAAGCGTTCCCAGAAAAAAAGAGGAAAATATGGTTGCAGGACCGGTGGGTGTTTGCCAGGTTTTTAGTGTGGAAAAGTATTAATTAAAATGTCAGGTGAATTAGGTTAAAAACTGCAAGGGGAAAAAGAAGATAAATCAAGACTTTATTGTTATTGAATTTGCTTGGCGTCACTTTCAAATTCAATTTCTCCGTGTGGCTTTTGAACAAACAAGAAATTACAATGTAAATGCACTGCAATTGTTTATTTATTTTAAACTCAACAGGCGCCCTCTGTTAGCTTATCCTTGATTAATATTACCCCAAGTTGATGGAATTCGCTAAAAAGAAAAAAAATGTTTGGTGTGGAAATGAAAATGTTAACCAACAAAATATGTTGCTTACTCGCTTTCTGGCTTTTTCATCTGTATTTCATTCAGTTTTAATAGAGGCACCATAAATGGAAACAAGTCTATGAATAAAAGGGAGGGGGAAAAGGCTGAAATATTAATCATATTCGTCAACTCCTATAGGAAGGGGTTGGTTTATTTTAGCCGTAAATCTAAAGTCTGTTTAGGATGAGAACATGTTGTTGTTATCTTCCGTTTTCCAAAAGACTCCTGAAAATAACATGTATCGTCAAAAAAAACCAACCACTAGATCATCAAACAAATTAATCCAGAGTTCTCACTTGAGTCACAAAAGACTCTAGTTTGGACACATTATATCTGGGGTGTCAAACTCAACTTCATTGAGGGCCACATCAAGGTTGTGTTTGACCTCAGGTGGGGGAGGGGAAGAATGGGCGTGGCCAGGGTGAGTGTGGCCAGCTCAATGTCACTCCTGTCAGGGGCACCTATGGTGGTGCAGGCAGTTTGCCAGTAAAAACAGACTCCCGAGCTCCGTTTTAGGCTGGGACGGCCTCCTGCAACCCTCTGCCAGTGAAAACGGAGCTCGGGAGGGCCTCCTGCAGCCCTCATGAGCTCTGTTTTTGCTGGCAGAGGCACTGCGGGCCGGTCCTTCCCTGTTTCCAGGGTGGCTCCACAGGCCGGATCTAAGCACCCCATGAGCCGGTTCCGGCCCCCGAGCCTTGAATTTGACACCCCTGCATTATATGAAGATTGGAGACATCTTCAATGTTGGGAAAGATGGAAAGAAAGAGAAGAAGAGAATGACCTGTAGCAAGGTAGATGGACTCAGTTACAGCACCAAGAGAAGACCTGAAGGACCAAGTTGGGGACAGGCTGTCTTGGAAAGAGTCTATGTTATGGGGTCACTTGGAGTTGACACCAACTCCAACTCGGATGGAACCAGTGGTGGGATTCAAAATATTTAGTACCGGTTCTGTGGGCGTGGCTTGGTGGCCGTGGCTTGGTGAGCGTGGCAGGGGAAGGATACTGTGAAATTTTCATTCCCACCCCACTGCAGGGGAAGGATACTTAAAAACTTAAAAGGAGCCTGGATAGCTCAACAGACAGAGCTCTCTAATTTAACACCAGCTGTCTGCAATTAAAGTAAGATCGAATCTCACCAGGCTCAAGGTTGACTCAGCCTTCCATCCTTTCTAAGGTAGGTAAATTGGGGACCCAGTTTGTGGGGGCAATAAACTGACTTTGTATAAATATACAAAGTATGAAGGCTATTGCTTAACACATTGTAAGCCGCCCTGAGTCTCCGGAGAAGGGCGGCATATAAATCAAATAAAATAAAAAAAAAAAAACCTCCATTCCCTCCCCACTCCAGGGGAAGGTTACTGCAAAATCCCCATTCCCTCCCGATCAGCTGGGACTCGGGAGGCAGAGAATAGATGGGGGCGGGGCCAGTCAGAGGTGGTATTTACCGGTTCTCCAAACTACTCAAAATTTCTGCTACCGGTTCTCCAGAACTGCTTTATTGTTGTTGTTGTTGTTGTTGTTGTTGTTTTATTTATCAACAAGTACAAGGAAACAAATAACAGTATAGACATAGACATAGACATGAAAAAAATTGGCACAAATAAAAGGATATAAATAAGCAAAACATAGCCATAAACACATAGAATGATTACATATAAATGGGGACAGTAGGACAGGGACGGTAGGCACGCTGCTGCGCTTATGCACGTTCCCTTAGGGACCTCTTAAGAAACGTGAAAGTTCCACGGTAGACAGTTTAAGGTAAAAGGTATGGGGATTAGAGAGACTAACAACAGGATCAGGTAGAGTGTTCCAGATATTTACTACTCTATTGCAGAAGTCATATTTCCTACAATCAAGATTAGAGCGAATTACATTGAGTTTGAATCTATTGATAGTCCTTGTGTTATTACGGTTGAAATTAAAATACTCATTTACAGGTAGGACGTTTTGGTAAATAATCATATGAACTAAGCATAGGTCGGAACGTAGACGGAGTAGTTTGAGGCTTGTAACTGGTCAGAACCTGCTGAAACCCACCTCTGGATGGAACATAATACCAAATTTAAAAGGCTTAACAGTAGAACAATCAAATGATTTTTTATCCTGGTGGATAAGGAATCAGCTGGAATCATACTGAAGGAGAAGGCATTACAGTCGCCCTATAGGTATCACTTGCAAGAAGGAGAAAATTCATCATAAAAGAAGAAGAGCAGAGGATGTAAGTTTGCATAAAAGCTTCTGATGTTATAGTTGGATGCAAATTTTTAAAAAAGCATTATTGTGGTGTAATTTATTGATGTTCATTTTAGTGAAAACCTTTGTAGGATACTTTTCAAAGCACAGCCCTCACGTTTCTAGCTAAATAGAAATAAACATATAGCACTATAATTTGGAAGAAGGTGACAATTATGATGAGATGAATGTTTGGTAGCTTATTCTTTTGTCCCATTGCTTTTAAATGCTCCAACTGTCATTAAACTCAAATTGAGCGTCAGGTAATTGACCCAAAGCAGATGCTGGATCCTCTGGCATTGATGAAGATTGATATTCAGACTATTTTTAACCAAACAATGATGTGAAATTGTTTATAATGATTGTTCACAAATGTTCAAGGACTTTCTTCCGTAGAGGCCCAAGAATTGAGACTTTAGTGCAGTGGTGAAATCCAAATTTTTTTTACTACCGGTTCTATGGGTGTGGCTTGGTAGGCATGGTGTGGCTTGGTGGGCACGGCAGGGGAAGGATACTGCAAAATCTCCATTCCCATCCCACTCCTGGGGGTAGGATATTGCAAAATCTCCATTCCCTCCCCACTCCTGGGGGAAGGATATTGCAAAATCTCCATTCCCATCCCATTCTGGGGACAGCCAGAGGTGGTATTTGCCGGTTCTCCGAACTACTCAAAATTTCCGCTACCGATTCTCCAAACTGTTCAAAATTTCCACTACCGGTTCTGCAGAACCTGTCAGAACCTGCTGGATTTTACTCCTGCTTTAGTGGCTGAACTCCAGTTAATACTTGTGACAGTAGAGAAGGCAACCAACAAACCATCATGCATAGCACGAGTGCAACTGAACCAAGGTAGCTCATGAACTATCTCAGGGGCCTCCAAACGTGGCAACTTTAAGAATTCTGGGAGTTGAAGTCCACATCCAAGCTGTCTCAGGAATTCTGGGAGTTGAAGTCCACAGGTTGTAAAAGAGCCATAGTTGCCCACCCCTGCCCTATACCATTTCAGACAAATAATGATCCAATCTCTTCTTGAAAACTTCCCAATCTTGGAGCACCCAGAACATCTGGAGGCAAGTCGTTCCACTGATTCATTGTTCTAACTGCCAGGAAATTTCTCTGATCTACAGTTTGATGTGGGACCCCACAGTCACACTGAGGGGAAGAAACGGTGCCCCATTTATACAGAGAGTCCCAGCAAATCGCTGTGGGAGGTGCGAATCGGGTGAAATGCTACTGGTTCGGCTGAACCAATAGCGATGACGGCCGGTGGTTCAGAGAACCGGTAGCGATTGCAGCTTGAGGCTCCGCCCACCTGCCCAATCATCATTCCTGGTTAAAACCAGGAAGTAACCTGTGTTTTACTCGCTGCGCATGTGCAGAGAGTCGGCACGTGCACATGCACTTCCGAACTGGTAGGGAAGGTAAGTAGATTTCACCCTTGGTGCAAATCCTATTCGGGATTGTCCATTAGTAGAACGAGAAGGAAGAGGTTGACAGGCAGTGAGGGTGCTCCCTTCCCCACTGTCATCTGCATTGGGTAATGTGCTGTAACTCACTTAGCTCAGCCTCCCTTGGCACTGCCATTGCTTAATGCCTTGTTTTCTATAAAACAATGGGGGAGTGCGCGGAGCCCATTTTCCTCAATATTGCATTCTTCAACATGTTTTGAAGGAATGGCAGCTTGTGCGCTGACAAGGCCGTGGCAAGCTGTTATAAAGCGTATTATGCCTCAGAGGACATGTTAACACAATGAAAAAGATAGCAGGCAATAATCATATATTTTTCTCCCTCAGTGACGCTCGCATTCTCATTGTTCCCGCCGCACTATGGAATGCTAACAAATGTGCCTGATGAACACTCCTTCTGTTCTATATTTAGTGAGGAGGTAGCATCTGATAAATATTGAATATTCTTTCCCGGCTGAGTATGTGGGATCTTATCTCTTGCCGTGTCCTCTTTCTCACCTATCAAATGTCTAAAGTGGCAGCTAACCCTTATGGGACTAACTGAATTGCACAGGGATGAATCCATCAGGAAACCATTTTATTTTCAAGTCTTCCAGTGTGTGAAAGTGAGTGTGGGTGTAGATGTGTTAATCTCTATCTCTTTTTCTTTCTTTCTTTCTTTCTTTCTTTCTTTCTTTCTTTCTTTCTTTCTTTCTTTCTTTCTTTCTCTTTCTTTCTTTCTTTCTTTCTTTCTTTTGTTCTCTTTCTTTCTTTCTCTCTTTCTTCTTTCTTTCTTTCTTTCTTTCTTTCTTTCTTTCTTTCTTTCTTTCTCCCTCTCCCTCTCCCTCTCCCTCTCCCCCCCTCTCTCTCTGTGTCTCTGTGTGTGTGTCTCTGTCTCTCTGTCTCTCTATCTCTATAAACAAAGCAGGAAATATAAATATAGCAGCAATAGCACTTAGACTTATATACCACTTCATAGTGCTTTACAGCCCTATCCAAGCAGTTTATAGAGTCAGCATATTGTCCCTAAAAATCTGGGTCCTCATTTTATCCACCCCTGGAAGTATGGGTGGTAATCACTTACCTTTGCTACCGATTCGCAAATGTGAGCCCAGCCTCTGCTACCTCTTCACCCGAACCGGATATAACCGCCTGAATACCACCACTGCTGGGAAGGATGGAAGTCTGAGTTAACATTGAGCCGGTCAGGATCGAACTCCTGGCTGTGGAATGCAGAGTCAATTTGCAATACTGCATTCTAATCACTGCACCATCACAGCACAGTGATGGAGAATTAACTTTTTAAAACAACTATAGCACCCAGGTTCATGTGTACATGAATGTAAAGGCAATCTAAGAGTTCCAATGAGGCCACGGTGAACTAAAGAAGGGATGACATTAAGTTGCCCTGCCCAGATGTAGGATCTGGATTCACAAAATCTCTCTGGAGAAACGAGAGATTGTGGGATTGCTCACAGGTACTCCAGACAGCTACTTCTTGTGAACAGAAGGAAGGCAGGAATCAACATTTATGCAATCTTCTTGTCAAATCGCTGAGAATATAATCTCACAGTCACATTGTAGCCTTTATGGACATAAAGTTTGGCTGATCCTCATTTCTAAATCACATTGGGATTAATTTTTTATTGCTTCTTAAATATTGAGAACCTCCAGAACAGCAAATGTTATGGTATTCACTGAGTGAATTTCCTTCAATCCTTTAGAAAAGAAGTTTTAAGTATAAGGTTAAGCATTTGGGAAAAAAAAGTTGTTCCTTTTTTTCAGAATTAATAACAAAAGGGTGAATGGAGTGTTGTTTTTTATAGTTATAAATGGACTAAGGGTCCAGATGGATTTAATAAAAATTTGAAATTAAATATAAGAATCCTTCCCATTGGAAACTATTAATGCTTCTAAAGGTTGGAAACTAGAGGGTACCAGAAGGAAATAAAGTTTACAGTCAATGAAGAAACAAAAATACTTAAATTTCATTTACTAATACAGAATGAAGCAAAATACTTCAACAATGGATCTAATGAGTAACATTTATGAATGATGGACTCAGAATTTAATTTATGTTCCTGAACAATTTTTACTGGATAAGACTGAAATTGTTGTAAATATGGATTTCAGAATGACAGGCTACAGATGAAATTCTGAATATACAAATGAAACCGATTGATGTTTTAATATCTAAAAAGGACACACAAAAAATAGATCAGGAGAGTGACTTGGTTGAGTGTTTTGTGTTAGATTTACAAAATGACACTTGTCAATGTCAGCAATTTTGTGAGAAGAGACAAAGATAAAATGGAAAGAAAGCAAATACTAGGACATTATCTGAAGTGACTAAAGACCACAATTATTTGAAGCAATGGGAAGAAATATAAAGTTGTCTTATGTGACCAAGGTCAAAACAGAAAGGTTACTATTTCTGATAATCAGTAATGGATTTTTTTTTTCAGATTAGGACTGGGTGATAATGTGTTAAGGTTTTATTTATAGATTGTATTGCAAAGTGTTCGATTGTTGAACTTTAGGTTTATTGCATTACAGTTAAAACAGTTATGTTGTTAACTGGTACTTTGTATGATGAGATTTGAATGATGGGCTTTCATGAATTTGTTTAAAAGTAGAAATGAGATATAAACATAAAAGGAAGCAATTCCAGGGTGTTTATTAGGTCAAGTTTATAATAGATATATTATTATTTCTGGTAATCCTTAATGGACCTTTTGCTCATTAGGATGGATAATAAGGCTTTAAAGATTTATTTATAAAGAATGAAGTGAGTTATTTAGATGAAGATATGTTGATTGTATTTAAAAATGATGATACATTGTTAGGAGTTATTTATACTTGCTGGGACAAGTCACTTTTCTTTTTTTCCAGTCATAAACTTTTTCTTTCTTTCTTTCTTCATGGCACTTTTACTTTTTTTTTTTTTTTTAGAGTTTATATTAGTCTCATCTACATAATGTATTCTTTAATAAAAAATATTGTTAAATGTATCCAAAAGCAATCTATTAGCAAAATCATTGTTAATATGGTGGAAAAAAATGTGATCATAGTCGAATACATTCTTCCTTAATTGTAGGGGTTTACAGAGCTCTTTGTTCTTGCGTTCATCTTTTATTCAATGCAACCTATTTTTATACGCCACTGATCTAAAGAAAAATGCATTTTAGTTTCCCAGTGTTTCATGATAACAAACTTAGTAGCTACCAGGAGGAACTGAATCAATTTATTCTGTTGCAACAATTTATATATCTTAGCATATTTGGACAGTAAACTGACAGCAAGATTCATTGTGAAATTTAGGTGATTTTCCCAGCTTCTGCTAAAATGTTTGATTCAAAGAATTATTTGCTGAGCCTTGTCAACAAAAATGATAACACATATGGATATGTTTGCAACCCTACCAATTCCGTCTAAGAAAGTTACAAATGAAGAAGTGTAAATTTAGGGGAGTATGGTGCCACTTCCAGATTATTTTAATGGACAATTAACCACATGGTCTTGGATCTTCTGGACAGAAAACTGGCTGTAATGTAATGTAAAATTCTTGGAACTGTAGTACCAATTCTTGAAATTGTAGTACCAACACATTTGTCTAGTACATATTTTAAGATTTAAGATTAAGATAGGTGGATTGGTAGTTAAGGACACTCAGCCAGGAAACTGAGTTCTAGTCCTACCAAGCACAGAATCAATCTTGTTCTCTAAGCCCAAGGAAGAAGGAGATGGCAAAGTTGAAGAAAAGTTGGCAAAACTACAGGGACTAGTCCTTAAAGTCATCTGGAGACAAGCCTAAATTGAAGATTTTCAAAGATAGACATACAAATACAAAGGAAGAAATAGAGTAGTCGTCTTCTTCTTCTTCTTCTTCTTCTTCTTCTTCTTCTTCTTCTTCTTCTTCTTCTTCTTCTTCTTCTTCTTCTTCTTCTTCTTCTTCTTCTTCTTCTTCTCCTCTTCTTCTTCTTCTACTACTACTACTACTATTTCTTCTTCTTCTTCTTCTTCTTCTTCTTCTTCTTCTTCTTCTTCTTCTTCTTCTTCTTCTTCTTCTTCTTCTACTACTACCACCTCCTCCTCCTCCTCCTCCTCCCCCTCCTCCTCCTCCTCCTCCTCCTCCTCTTCCATGATAATACTATGATTCCTTTAAGAAACTGAGTATCAACTCTCAAACATTCCATGTTCTCCATCAGCGTTTTCCATGACTCCATGAAATAATACACGGGCCTTTTAGAATCATTAACTTCTCCACCCTTTTCTGCCCAGTATGGCAAGCCTTATCTTCTTTAAAGTTGGTTTAAAAATCCTTTCATCCTCACATTGTGACCTCGGAATCTTACAGTAAATTATCTTTATTCAGTTTGCAGGGTTCATATCTCAAAAAGGCATGGTATTTTGATCGTATGTATGTTTGTACGATCAATAGCTGTTGATAATATGTACAATATGTTTCCAACTTTTTTTTTTCTCCATAAATTGAGAATGGTGGAAGGTTGTTCTTGGTGTGTATTTTTTTTTAGCAGTCAGATGCTTTCATTAAT
The DNA here is from genome assembly GCF_059756535.1 of Pantherophis guttatus. Taxonomy (NCBI): domain Eukaryota; kingdom Metazoa; phylum Chordata; class Lepidosauria; order Squamata; family Colubridae; genus Pantherophis; species Pantherophis guttatus. The sequence goes on along the minus strand of NC_142071.1, from coordinate 24,455,200 downwards.
GAATCCATATGATTCGGGGGGTGGGGGAAAGAGAGAGGAAAAGATGGCTGTAGAAGTGCCAGGTGTGAGTTTAACCATCTGCTTGTACAAATTTTGCCCATGGTTTCATATATTTTTTTCCACATTAAAATGAGGTCCTGTTCCATGCGTGGTGTTTTTGCACCTCTGTCATCTCATACAGTGATAATAAATTCAGGATTATTTTTACACTGCAATCATCTCACTCATTTTAAAACGTGTAAAATCCTAGTCCATTCTTAACAAGTCTCTATGCCTTCACTTCGTCTCGTGTAATCTCTGGGCAGCATTTGATGGGTTCTATACTGTTTGTCCTTGAAAAGACAATATTCCCAAATTAATCAAGAATAAAACCAATCAAAGACTTATTTTTTTTAAAAAAAACTAATCATAAGCTTTTGAGGAACGGTATGTCTTTAAAAATATAGGATTTTTTTTTTTTATCATTGTCAGGCTTTATACCTCCGTATATGTTAAACTGACGTAGAAAAATAGCTTAAAATGGAAGCTAATTTTCCTACCTAATTAACACTTTCTGACTATTTCAAGCTAAGAGCTGATCTACACATTCAGTAATATCACACAGAATATTTATTTAGGGGTTGGATGTTGATTGAGCAGAAAGGCTCTTTCTTGGAAGTAAAAAATAGAAAGCTAGAATCTCAGGGAAAAGACGAATTTAGAAACTGTATCCATGGGGTTCTAATTTTCTTAATTCAGGGAGATTTATGATAATGCAAAAAAAAAAAAAAACCCAATTCCTATTTCTCTGCAATCCGAGAAGAAACAGTTCAAATTCTTTTTTTTCTGAAAATCACACTCAGTATTACTGTTCAGATTGGTACAGGGAACACTTCATTTAGTGACCATTCAAAGTCACGACAGCACTGAAAAAAATGACTTATGACCATTTTTCACACTTACGACCATTACAACATCCCCCATGGTCACATCCAGATGCTTAGCACATCCATATTTATGACAGATGCGTGTCCCAGGGTCCTGTACAGTGTTGAAATTCAGCCTGTTCTATGCGGCTCGCACTGGTAGCGCCAGTGGCAGGAGGCTCCGCCCACCTACCCGGATGTCATCACATCCCGTTTTTGACTCTCTGCGCATGTGCAGAAGACTCTGTGCATGTGTGGACGAGGCATGTGCACCAGGGGTGGGTTCTACTTACCTTTACTATCGGTTCGCATCGCGCAGATCACCTATGATGACGTCCGGGTCAGTGGGTGGAGCCTCTCTCCGGTTTTACTACCGGTTCTTGCGAACCGGACCGGACCGGGGGGCAACTCACCACTGGTGCGTGGTCACATTTGTGAACCGGTAGCGAAGGTAAGTGAATTTCACCCCTGGTCATCTAATCCCCTTTTATGACCTTCTCACCAGCAAAGTCAATGCGGAAGCCAGATTCACTTAACAACAGTCGTAAAAGGAGCCTTGGTAGTACAGTGGCTTAAAGCACCCTGTTATTAACACAGCTCCCTGCAATTACTGCAGGTTTGAATCTCGCCAGGCTCAAGGTTGACTCAGCCTTCCATCCTTTCTAAGGTAGGTAAATTGAGGACCCAGTTTGTGGGGGCAATAAGCTGACTTTGTATAAATATACAAAAGTATGAAGGCTATTGCTTAGCACATTGTAAGCCGCCCTGAGTCTCCGGAGAAGGGCGGCATATACATCAAATTAAAAAAAAAAAGTCGTAAACTGGGGCAAAACTCACTTAACAAATTTCTCACTTAGCAACGTCAGTTTTGGGATCCATTGTGGTTCATAAATCGAGGACTACCTGTACCACTGAGTTGGCCACATCACAGATGAAGCTGTTTCTGGCTTTAAGCTTCTATGTCCACTGCAACGTACAAAGTGTACAGTCCCAAAACAATCTTGGCTTGTCGAGCCACAATGGCCAGCTTATACTTTGATTTCATTTTGGACTCTTCATCAGAGATCCTCCTCCTTTAGATAGGATGTATACGTCTAAGGCAGGGGTCGGCAACCTTAAACACTCAAAGACCCACAAAGGCCCTAACTGGAAGCCCCCCGGTCAATTCTGGAGCCAACCGGAAGTCCGGTACCCCCCACCATAATGTCTCCTCCTAGCGCAGTGTCCTTTTTCCTCTACTTGTCCTAACTGAAAGCCCTATCAATTGTGGAGCCAACCAGCGACAGAGAGCCGCAGCAGAGGGATGAAAGAGCCACATGTGGCTCCAGAGCCACAGGTTGCTGACCCCTGGTCTAAGGCATTGGGGCTTCCCCATGACTGTTCCTATTCTTAATTCCTTTTTAAAATAATTTTATTTTGATTTTCAACTCTATTTTTAATAGGATAAGCTACCTAGGCTGGCTAAAGTCCAGCTCATTTTTTTATAAAGTCATGAATACATAAGACATGTGTCATTAAGCAGTATGGTCTCCTTTTTAACCTAAGAGTGGAGAAAAGCAAGTTGTTTTGGCTTTGGAGCTGAGTATAAAACATCTTAATAACCCTACGTTTACAATAGCATGGAATGTGACGTTATAAGAGTTGTGGTAGCTTGTCATTTGTGGGGATGGATCTCCTTCAAAATATTTTATTCGGTTCTCAGGTGGAGTAGAGTAGAGTAGAGTAGAATAGAGTAGAGTAGAGTAGAGTAGAGTGCGGTTGGGTGGAATGGAATGGAATGGAGAGGAGGAGAGGAGAAGGGAAGGGAAGGGAAGGGAAGGGAAGGGAAGAGAAGAGAAGAGAAGAGAAGAGAAGAGAAGAGAAGAGAAGAGAAGAGAAGAGAAGAGAAGAGAAGAGAAGAGAAGAGAAGAGAAGAGAAGAGAAGAGAAGAGAAGAGAAGAGAAGAGAAGAGAAGAGAAGAGAAGAGAAGAGAAGAGAAGAGAAGAGAAGAGAAGAGAAGAGAAGAGAAGAGAAGAGAAGAAGAGAAGAGAAGAGAAGAGAGGAAAACTGGTAGGAATAGGAATGGGAATGGAATAGTGTAGAGTAGAGTAGAGTAGAGTAGAGTAGAGTAGAGTAGAATAGAATAGAATAGAATAGAATAGAATAGAATAGAATAGAATAGAATAGAATAGAATAGAATAGAACAGAACAGAACAGAACAGAACAGAACAGAACAGAACAGAACAGAACAGGTTTATTTGGACAAGTATGATTAGACACACAAGGAATTTGTCTTCAGTGCAGAAGTTCTCTGTATATACAACGCAACAGAGTAATGATAATCATGATAATGATACCAAAATAATATGAATGGGTAGTAAAGATGGGATGGATAATAATGATAATAATATTACAGTCACACAACATAGGTAAATATACTTAGACATAAGACATAGTTGAGACATTCCACGCTCTTCCTAGAGAGCATATAACTGCTGCCTACACTGCAGATTTAAAACATATTAACCAAAATTGGATCCTAAGGAGAAATTTGATATACCTCTTTGCCACGGTGAAATGCACTTACCTTCACTACTGGTTCGGGAATGTGAGCGCATGTGCGCTCGCTACACTCACACGTGCCTCTTCTGTGTCACTGCGTTTTTGTATTTACCAGATGAGCTCATATTTTTGGACTTTCAGACTTTCCGTAGCTTGCCAAGTTTTCTTATCAGTAAGCTAACTATGCATGTCCGCATTCTTTTCTTTCTACTTCACATTTTTCTTTGTTCTCTTGCCAAGAGGTCCGGCTGCAGAGAGGTGGCCGGCAGGAACTTTGCCAAAATGTAATTATTTAGATTAGTAAGATGTTTTATTTTCTTTATAACAAATAAATGAGTTTTTCTTAGAAAATATCTTCGGGGTTTATTTTCTTGCAAAAGTATGCTTCAAGGGAAAAGTCACGATCCACGTCTCTAAATCAAGGTGCGATTACCCAAAAGCAGAATGGGATTAATCAGCGCCCTGACATTCTGCACATGCTCAAAACCTTCTGCACATGCGCAGAAGGTCAAAAACGGGATGTAATGACATCCCATTGGGTGGGCAGAGCCTCCCATCCCCGGCGCTACAGGTTTTCATGAACCGGATAGATCCAGCCAGATTTCACCGCTGCCTCTTTGCCTACTGCGAGTTGGTAGAAATTCGAGCGTGATCCAGTCCCGGTTTTATTTAATGATTTTGCTGGAATTAAAGGAGATAATAAGCCCTGCTTCAAAGTTAGGTTGGATGATGGATTCCGTATAAGAGCACTTTTCTATCTTATGAACTTGACAAAGGAGGTGGGCCCCATAGTTAGCTGTTAATAATCCCAAGCATTTTGTACCACACTCAGCATTATAAAGTACTTTGAGATGAAAGGTGATATAAATATTAGAGCTCTGAGCATGATTCACTTTGAATAATTTACTAGGCTAATTTAGCCTTTTCTTCTGCTTACAGAATATGTGCCAAGAGATTTCAATTTCCTTGATTTTATTTGATGGATTTTATTGTTCCCAACTCTCCGAACCTTTTTATTTCATTTTTACCTTTTCATATTTTGGAGGGAACGCAAATGCCATAAGTGCACTTGAGAGGTGCATTTCTGGAATTACGCAGAATTACTCAGAGGAGAGGACTTTGGGCACGCTTTGTTCCTAGCTTGTTGACTAGCGCAAATTCACTTCGGTTTTGTGCTCTCTTCCTTCCCAAGGGTTGCGTTTTGTTCGTAAGTTTGAGGTCTACAGAAGTTTGTTTGGAAGCGAACCTAACTGTCTTCAAGGTGGTTTATTCCCAAATGAGGATGCTGAGGATTTCATGGTCTGTGGAGGTGAAGCCAGCAAATGCAGTCAAAAACGGTTGCTTTAGATACATAGATAACTTTTATTGTCATTTTATTTTATTGTTTACTGTGGGCACACTGGCGCACATTAACAATGAAATTCTGTAGCCTGCTCTCAAAAGTCTATGGAGATTCTCAGTCATGGTTGTCCCAAAGGTGCTTTATGAAGAGGCAGGTGGACTTTCTGGTTTTTTTCTTTGAAGACATTTCACTTCTCATCCAAGAAGCTTTATCAGCTCTGACTGGATGGTGTGGAATTCTTCAGTCAGAGCGGAAGAAGCTTCTTGGATGAGAAGTGAAATGTCTTCAAAGAAAAAACAGAAAGTCCACCTGCCTCTTGAAAAAGCACCTTTGGGACTGCTCTCAAAAGTGTACACATACATAACACACATATACACATGCTACATACATATACATATACACATACATTCTACAAACATACATATAAATAGTAAAGGTAAAGGTTACCCTCACACATGTGTACTAGTCATTCCCGGCTCTAGGAGGCAGTGCTCATATTTCCGTTTCAAAGCCGAAGAGCCAGTGCTGTCCAAAGACATCTCTGTGGTCATGTGGCTGGCATGACTAAATGCCAAAGGCGCACGGAACGCTGTTACCTTCCCACCAAAGGTGGTCCCTATTTCTCTACTTGCATTTTTTATGTGCTTTCGAACTGCTAGGTTGGCAGAAGCTGGGACAAGTAACGGGAGCTCACCCTGTTACACAGCACTAGGGATTCGAACCGCTGAACTGCCGACCTTTTGATCAACAAGCTCAGCATCTTAGCCACTGGGTCACTGCATCCCTTATACATATAAATAGATGCATATGTATATACATATCTCTATATCTATTTATCTATCTATCTATCTATCTATCTATCTATCTATCTATCTATCTATCTATCTATCATATCTACTATATCTATCTATCTATCTATCATATCTACTGTATCTATCTATTTATCTATCTATCTATCTATCTATCTATCTATCTATCTATCTATCTATCTATCTATGTTTTTCGTTTAGCCAGGTTTTTCCTATGTAACCAAGATTTTTCTACAGCCCTAGCTCAGTGGAGTCACATCCACTCGATTCTGGGCTTTTTTCTTCTGGCAGCTTCTATCTATCTATCTATATCTGTCTGTCTGTCTGTCTGTCTGTCTGTCTGTCTGTCTGTCTGTCTGTCTGTCTGTCTGTCTGTCTATCTATCTATCTATCTATCTATCTATCTATCATATCTACTGTATCTATCTATATCTATCTATCTATCTATCTATCTATCTATCTATCTATCTATCTATCTATCTATTGTATCTCTCATATCTACTCTATCTATCTATCTATCTATCTATCTATCTATCTATCTATCTATTGTATCTACTGTATCTCTCATATCTACTGTATCTATCTATCTATCTATCTATCTATCTATCATATCTACTGTATCTACTGTATCTACTGTATCTCTCATATCTACTGTATCTATCTATCTATCTATCTATCTATCTATCTATCTATCTATCTATCTATCTATCTATCTATCTATTGTATCTACTGTATCTACTGTATCTCTCATATCTACTGTATCTATCTATCTATCTATCTATCTATCTATCTATCTATCTATCTATCATATCTACTGTATCTACTGTATCTCTCATATCTACTGTATCTATCTATCTATCTATCTATCTATCTATCTATCATATCTACTGTATCTACTGTATCTCTCATATCTACTGTATCTATCTATCTATCTATCTATCTATCTATCTATCTATCTATCTATCTATCTATCTATCTCTCAAATCACTGTCCATCTTGAATACATGGCAGAAAGAGGAAACTTGAGAGTTCACAATCTTGATGTTATATGGAACAAAACTGTGGCTGAATCTGGATGTTCTGCTTTGGGTACCACGAAGCCCCGTCCCAGAAAGTAACAAGGAAAACAGTTCATGAAGAGGATGTGTAGCAACCCAGACAATACTGCGGGCCCTTTCTTGCGAATGCATATGAAGGCTTGTACATTTGCATGTGTGAATAAGGAACAGCAGGGACTATCCATCAGGATACGCTCTCCACAAAGGTTAACCTGGAAAAAAATTTGGCCCTTCTGCTGAAAAAAGAAAAAAAAAATCTTCCCTACCTCCTCAAATGCCATCTGCAGGCAGTGCCAAACAGATGTGACTTCCATTGGAGAGAGTTAGAAGGAAGTTTCCAAGAAATGGTTAGCATCTTGTGGTCCTTTAGAAAATTTCTCTGGACTCATTTTTTTTAAATTTTTCCTCAAAGCCCATCTTGAGTTATGACTTTGCTATGCTTTTCAATATTTGCACGTTCTTAAGAAGCTGGTGTTTTTTTTCCCCAGAGCTGTTGAAGGGCTCAGCTTAGTATATGGCTGCTGGTTATAATAGGGATATTTTAATGTGATTTTCAGGATAGATTTAGAAACCAAGCACTTGATGAAAGGCGAGAGAGAGAGAGAGAGAGAAAGAGAGAGAAGGCGGGAGAGTGAGAGAGTGCAAAGAAAATGAGGAGGAGATGAATTTAGAAAGAAAGAAGAGTAAACAACAAGAAAGTGCTGTCCATGTTCCTTTGTCCACATGACAATCTTTGAAATATTCCTACACAATATTTTTCTTATGCAGATTTAACTTTGGCAGGGTCTGTTCGTATCTATCAGTTCTGGGGAAAAGCAGGGGATGTTTGAACAAGTTGCTCTTTTTTTGTGTGTAATTCACAGATTGAAAGGCCTCCTACTTAGACTGATCTATACAGGAAAGGGATTACAAAATCCTCAGCCTGGGGAGGTCGGTAAAAAAGACAGAAAGACTTTCCGCATCTCTGTTTTGCAAACAATTCCGCTCCCTTTTCTTTCTCAGTAACATGCATTCTTTTTTTTTTTTCTCTCTCTCTCTCCAGTCTTTGTGATTAAAGCACCCTTCCTAGAGAGGAAAAAAACCCTGAAATCTTAATTCATGTGAAAGTCAAATCTGGCTCTAGGTTCTTCCTCAGTTTACCTTCCCAATAAGCAACGCATTCGGAAGATCATTTAAAAGCAGTTTATTAGGATACCCTGATGAAATGGGGTCTCTCTATGAAAAAAAAGGAAGCCAGAACCTCCAGCCCCACGTTTCCCTCCTTTTTATAGTTAACACAACAAAGAAAATGCAAGAGGAAAGTTGATTGGACAGAATAAAAGTAACCTCTCCTTTGCGTAGGAAATCAGTTACACATAGTCAAACATGTTACATATTTGCATCCCATAATATCACACATAAGGGACGCGCTCAGCGGCTAACGACGCTGAGCTTGTCGATCGAAAGGTTGGCAGTTCAGCGGTTCGAATCCCTAGCGCCGCGTAACGGGGCGAGCTCCCGTTACTTGTCCCAGCTTCTGCCAACCTAGCAGTTCGAAAGCACGTAAAAAAATGTTGTTAAGTTTCACAACCGTGATACTAATTTACCACCCGCAGTGATTCATTTGGCAAGAAAAGTTGTAAAATGGGGCAAAACTCACTTAAATGTTTCAGGCAGCAAGAGACATGCCAGCTCAATTGTGGTCGTACGTTGAGGAGTACCTGTATTTATTTGTTAATTTATTTTACCTATTTCTTCACCACCCATCTCTCTCAGTTAGAATGCATTAGGTTGGTGCAAAACCCAAAACTTCATACACAAATATTAAAATGAAGGATAAGTTATCCTACAGTGCTGATGTTTCGCTTGTAGCAATTCTGACCCCAGCAAACTCGATCAACACCTAATTAATGACAGAAAAGTTCATCCACGCAAGGAAAATGCCACCTGGATTGATAAAATGCCATCAACAGACACTTGTGGAAAAGCCACACGCCGTCTCCAATTCTGCTATTTGATTAAAACAGATTTTTTTAAAAAAGAAGAAGAAGAAAAAAGAAAAAAAGTGTCACAGGAATGGTCTTTTGAAATTGTCTGTCAAAAGTGCAGGCAGAGAAACGGAATGAAGTTATTCCAGTTTTAAGTTGATTCATTTTGTCCTCCTTCGTTTTTATAACCATGCCAGAGTGCTAACGTACATCCGTGACCCACAACAAAGAAATTTGAGGCAGTTAAGCAGATAGATGATAGATGATAGATGATAAATAAGAGAGAGAGACAGACAGACAGACAGACAGACAGAGATAGGATGGATAGATAGAGAGATTAGATGGATGGATGAATAGATAGATGATAGATGGATGGATAGACAGACAGACAGACAGACAGACAGACAGGATGGATGTAGCTGTAGCTGTAGCTGTGGATGTGGATGTGGATGTGGATGTGGATGTAGATGTAGATGTAGATGTAGATGTAGATGTAGATGTAGATGTAGATGTAGATGTAGATGTAGATGTAGATGTAGATGTAGATCAGAGGTGGGCTTCCACAGGTTCTGACCAGTTCTTGAGAAACGATAGCAGAAATTTTGAGTAGTTCGGAGAACCGGTAGTAAAAATTCTGACTGGCCCTGCCCCCATCTCTTCTCTGCCTCCCAAGTCCCAGCTGATCGGGAGGAAATAGGGATTTTGCAGTAACCTTCCCCTGGATTGGGGAGGGAATGGCGATTTTACAGTATCCTTCCCTGGAGTGGAGTGGGAATGGAGATTTTACAATATCCTTCCCCTGGAGTGGGGAGGGAATGGAGATTTTACAGTATCCTTTTCCTGCCACGCCCACCAAGCCATGCCACACCCACCAAGCCACACCCTCAGAACCGGTAGTAAAAATTTTTGAAACCCACCACTGATGTAGATGTACATGTAGATGTAGATGTAGAGATATAGAGATGTAGAGATATATCTTTATCCATATTGGATAAATGAAGATACTGAAGCTGAAGTTCAAATACTTTGGCCACCTAATGGGAAGAGAGGACTTGTTGGAAAAGGCCCCGATGATGGGAAAGATGGAAGGAGAAGGGGACAACAGAGGATGAGATGGTTAGATAGTGTCACCAACGCAACAAACATGAATGTGGGGCAAACTCTGGCAGACAATGGAGGACAGGGGGCCTGGCGTGCTATGGTCCATGTGGTTGTGAAGGGTCGGGCATGACTTAGCAACTGAACAACAACAACAAACAACCATATCCTTAGTCTGCAAATGAATGGAAGACACCGAGATGGAGGGAAATGGGCATACTCCATTGCAAAACCAGGTTTCTGCACCATGCTACTTTCTTCCACAGCTTAGGAGAAACCAAAAGGAAGACAGAGGCAGCCAGACTTACTGAAATAATAGAAAAGCATATTCCTTTTGCCAGCCTATCAAAGATTTTTAAGAAACCAAATTAGGCAGGCACGACTCAGAAACACAAGTTGTTTCAAGGTTTTGCATTGCCATAGCTATATATATATATATTTCTCTCTTGTTGCCTGGGCTTTTCACATTTGGAATACTGAGTACTTCTTCCTCTCCCTGCCCCCACAACCCTTTTACATCTTATGGACTATGACAACCTCCCTTTGATAGACCACACTGTACTTCTATATTAATGTGTCAAGTCAAAGGAAAATTTACTGCCTCACTGGGCTGCATTAGACTGTTGAGATTCAGCTCAGTTTCCAGTGTGTCTCAGTCTATTGGAAATCCATTATATCTCTTGCAGTAGCCTGTAGCCATATATTCTGGATACCAGAAAAGATTATTATGGAAGGATGTGCTCCTCAGGCTAGTGTATGCATCAAAAATTATCCTTCCTTTCCCCCCCTCCCTCCCTCCCTCCCTCCTTCCTTCCTTCCTTCCTTCCTTCCTTCCTTCCTTCCTTCCTTCTTTCTTTCTTCCTAAATTTGTCTTCCTTCCTTCCTTTCTTTCTTCCCTCCCTCCTTTGATCCTTCCCTCTCTCCCCCCCTAAATTTGTCTGTCTTCCTTCCCTCCCTCCCTCCCTCCTCCCTCCCTTCCTTCTTCCTAAATTTGTCTTCCTTCTTTTCTTTCTTTCTTCCCTCCCTCCTTTGATCCTTCCCCCTCTCTCTCCCTAAATTTTCCTTCCTTCTTTCTTCCTAAATTTGTCTTCCTTCCTTCCTTTCTTTCTTCCCTCCTTCTCTCTCTCCCTAAATTTTCCTTCCTTCCTTCCTTCTTCCAAATTTGTCTTCCTTCCTTCCTTTCTTTCTTCCCTCCCTCTCTCTCCCTAAATTTTCCTTCCTTCCTTCCTTCTTTCCTTCCTTCTTCCTAAATTTGTCTTCCTTTCTTTCTTTCTTTTCTCCCTCCTTTGTTTCTTCCCTCTCTCTCCCCCTAAATTTGTCTGTCTTCCTTCCTTCCATCCTTCCCTCCCTCCGTCCTTCCTTCCTTCTTCCTAAATTTGTCTTCCTTCCTTTTTTCTTTCCTTCCCTCTCATTCTCCCTAAATTTTTCTTCCTTCCTTCCTTCCTCCCTCCCTCCCTCCCTCCCTCCCTCCTTCCTTCCTTCCTTCCTTCCTTCCTTCTTTCTTTCTTCCTAAATTTGTCTTCCTTCCTTCCTTTCTTTCTTCCCTCCCTCCTTTGATCCTTCCCTCTCTTCCCCCCTAAATTTGTCTGTCTTCCTCCCTTTCCTCCATCCCTCCTCCCTCCCTTCCTAAATTTGTCTTCCTTCCTTCCTTTCTTTCTTCCCTCCCTCCTTTGTTCCTTCCCTCTCTCTCTCCCTAAATTTTCCTTCCTTCCTTCCTTCCTTCCTTCCTTCCTTCCTTCCTTCCTTCCTTCCTTCCTTCCTTCCTTCTTTCTAAGATTAGAAGTAGAAAACATCAAGAAATAAGAGAGCTTGAGAAATTTAAAACCTAAGCTGTGATATGAACAGATTTGATCCGTATCTCCCAGATGTCACACGCAAATAGGGGCTTAAATCTCCACTGGCTTTCACACCTCCTGAAAGCTTGAATGCAGTTCTTGGCTTGAAAATGCTATTTTTTAAAGCATTTATCCTTGGCTGATATTGTCAACTCTGTTTAAGCCACTTCTTTTCAGCAGAGAATATTTATTCAAAACCAAATAATGATCCTCAGCAGTTTACCAACTCTACCTTCACAAAGGAGATTAATGCTCACTTAAGAAAAAGAACCTCACCAGCCTTTCCCTCCTGCCAGTTAGCTTTCATTGACACTTCCTCGTATTTCACTGTTAAACTTTAAGCATTTTGGAACAAAGAACAATTTCTTTTGTTGCGGTTCTCCCTACCATTTTGCAGACAGCTGATGCAATGTAAGATGCATGACAATCCAGTCCTCTACAGGTAGTCTTTGACAAACCATTCATCAACGTTACAATGGCACTGACTGACAACCTGTCCTCACACTTATGACCGTTGCCGCATCCCCACAGCCAGATGATTAAAATTTGGGCACTCGGTAAACCCGTGGACTTCAACTCTCTCTGTGGGTAAGACCTGTGGTTTGGCTGGGGAATTCTGGGAGTTGAAGTCCACAAGTCTTAAAAGTTGCCAAGCTTGGACACCCCTTCTTTAAATTATATTCCTGGACCAGATGAGTCCCATTGGACTTACTTCCAGTCTGTGGATTTCCTGAAGTAATCCAACAGATCCCTTGTTGGGAAAAACTGCTGGATGAATTAGGAATTTGTTAAGTTCCACCATAGCTTCTTTTTACTAGTTCGCGAGAAAGGAGAGAGCGTGGCATGAAACGATCAATGTCTACATTTTTTAATAGTCATGAAAAAAAAAAACGTAGCCACTCTTGATCTTTTGTTCTACGGTAAATATAATTAATTTGGCATTTTGATGCTTCTGTTCCTTTAAACGTTGTCCTTTTTTTCCCCCTCTCTTTCTACTGAGCAAGGGTTTTTTTCAAAGCTCTAATTGTATTTTAAAGCACAATAATCCAATTTGAAGCCTGCTAGATTGGGTTGCCAGGGCCCTGCATGTGAGAATCTATTATCTGCATTTGTTATTTTTAGAAGTGCATCTTCATGAGTCACGGCGAAGATGGATGTCTCTGCCTTCGGGGCCTGGTTTGTTCCACTTGTTCTTAATGGCTGAAGCTTTTGAGAATGAGTCAGAAAGGCAGCTGCATAAAACTCTGTGACTGAACAAAGGCCGGTAGAGATGCAGCACTAGGCCTGGTGAATGAGAGGAAGGGTACAGTGATAATAATGCAATTTAATGAGTATTACTCGGGGGGCGTGTGGTCTAGTACATTTGGTATATGTTTCGGTCTACTTTCCTTTAGAGTAGGGTTATTGCATTCTCCAGAGTTGCTGTGGGAGAGGAGAACTTCTAGGAAGCAAACAATTTAAGCAGGGGTGAAATGCTCCTGGTTCGGACAGGATCGCCCAATTTGGTAGCGATGGAGACGGGTGGTTCGGAGAAGCGGTAGCAAAAATCCCTGCCCCCCCCCCCCCACATGCCCAGCTGAGCCGCACAATCATCAGTGGCTTTTTTTTTTTTTACTTTTAAAAGCATTTTTTCTACAACCTTTTCGGCCAAAAAGAGCCTTGATAGTACAGTGGTCTACACACCCTGTTATTAACACAGCTGCCTGCAATTTACTGCTGGTTCGAATCTCTCCAAGGCTCAAGGTTGACTCAGCCTTCCATCCTTTCTAAGGTAGGTAAATTGAGGACCCAGTTGTGGGGGCAATAAGCTGACTTTGTATAAATATACAAAAGGATGAAGGCTATTGCTTAGCGCATTGTAAGCCGCCCTGAGTCTCCGGAGAAGGGCGGCATATAAATCAAATTAAAAAAATAATAAATAAATAAAAATAAAAATAATGCTTTTAAAAGTAATAATAATAAAAAAAAGCCTCTGATGATCGCGCAGCTCAGCTGGCTTTTAAAATGCCTCTGACAATCCCAGCTAAGTTGCCTGATCGGCGGAGGCTTTTTAAAAAAAACCTCTGCTGATCAGGCAACTCAGCTGGGATCATCAGAGCCTTTTGAAAGCATTTTTTTACAATCTCTTCGCCGAAGAGGTTGTAGAAAAAATGGTTTTAAAAGGTAAAAAAAAAAAATGGCCACGCCCACCCAGTCACATTAACCCCCACCCCCACCAAGCCACGCCCACAGAAGCGGTAGTAACAAATTTTAGGTTTCACCACTGAATTTAAGAGGTTGAAACGAGAAGCAGCTTTTCGTTTTGCTTCGGTCCAGATTGTGTCCCATCAGAAGGATTCTCTTTGACCTCCCGGATGAGGATTTCAAAGCTCTGAAACCTACTGGATCCCTGAAGGATCAAGGGATCTAAATACATCAAATTGGAGGATTTCAAGAAAAGATTGGGCAACCATTTGTCAGAGATGGTATAAAGACTTCTGCCTTGGGCAAGGGGGTTAGATTACAAGACCTAAAAGGTCTCTTCATGTGAACATATGAACATATGAAGAACGGTTGCAGGAACTGGGCAAGGCTAGTCTAGTGAAGAGAAGGACCAGGGGAGACAGGATAGCAGTCTTCCAATGTTTGAGGGGCTGCCACAGAGAGGAGGGAGTCAAGCTATTCTCCAAAGCACCTGAAGGCCTAACAAGAAATAATGGATGGAAACCAATCAAGGAGAGATTCAACCTAGAAGTAAGGAGGGATTTTCTGACAGTGAGAACAATCAACCCATGGAACAGAAGTTGCCTTTGGAAGTTGTGGGAGCTTCATTCCTGGAAGCTTTCAAGAAGAGACTGGACTGCCATTTGTCAAAAATGGTGTAGGGTCTCCTGCTTGGGTGGGGTGTTGGACCAGATGACCCATAAGGTTCCTTCTCATTCTGTTAATCTGTAATCTCTTCCTGCCCTATGATTCTATGGTAGCAATGCAAGCTCAGTGAAGGCAGTGGCTTTCTATCTGAGCTTGTAGTGTGTGCGCGCAAAGTTTAAAAACAACAGGTGATCCAGAATGCAATAGCCTGGTTAGTTATGGGCTTTCCTCAGTGAAACAGTTGGAACAATTAATCAGTGGAATGACTTGTCTCCAGAAGTTGTGGCTGCTCCAACACTGGAGGCTTTTAAGAAGAGATTGGACAACCGTTTGTCTGGGGTGGTAAAGGGTTTCCTGCTGAGCAGAGGGTTGGACTAGAAGACCTCCAAGGTCCCTCCCACCTCTTCTCTTCTCTTCTCTTCTCTTCTCTTCTCTTCTCTTCTCTTCTCTTCTCTTCTCCTTCCTTCCTTCTTTCCTTCTTTCTTTCTTTCCTATCAATTCTATTTCTTTTCCTGACCTACCTACCTACCTTCCTTCCTTCCTTCCTTCCTTCCTTTCTTTCTTTCTTTCTTTCTTTCTTTCTTTCTTTCTTTCTTTCTTTCTTTCTTTCTTTCTTTCTTTCTTTTTTTCTTTCCTATCAACTCTATTTCTTTTCCTGACCTTTTGATTTCTCTTCTCTTCTCTTCTCTTCTCTTCTCTTCTCTTCTCTTCTCTTCTCTTCTCCTTCCTTCCTTCTTTCCTTCTTTCCTATCAACTCTATTTCTTTTCCGGATCTTTCTTTCTTTCTTTCTTTCTTTCTTTCTTTCTTTCTTTCTTTCTTTCTTTCTTTCTTTCTTTCTTTCTTTCTTTCCTATCAACTCTATTTCTTTTCCTGACCTTTTGGTTTCTCTTCTCTTCTCTTCTCTTCTCTTCTCTTCTCTTCTCTTCTCTTCTCTTCTCCTCTCCTCTCCTCTCCTCTCCTCTCCTCTCCTCTCCTCTCCTCTTCTTTCTCTTCTCTTCTCTTCTCTTCTCTTCTCTTCTCTTCTCTTCTCCTCTCCTCTCCTCTCCTCCCCTCCCCTCCCCTCCCCTCCCCTCTCCCTTCTCTTCTCTTCTCTTCTCTTCTCTTCTCTTCTCTTCTCTTCTCTTCTCTTCTCTTCTCTTCTCTTCTCTTCTCTTCTCTTCTCTTCCCTTCCCTTCCCTTCCCTTCCCTTCCCTTCCCTTCCATTCCATTCCATTCTATTCTATTCCTGACAGTAATAACAATGAACCAGTGGAACACCTCGCCTTTAGAAGTTGTGGATGCTCCAACACTGAAAGCTTTTAAGAAGAGATTGGACAACTGTTTGTCTTAAATGGTACAGGGTCTCCTGCTTGAGCGGGGAAGGGGGGTGGACTAGAAGACCTCCAAGGTTCCTTCTGTGAGAAACAGACTCCCCTAGTCAGAAATTTGACAGAGTCATAAAGTGAAGCAGCAAGCAGTTTATTGCATGTATAATACGTTCTTGCAAGAGCAGATGGCTAACAGGTAAACACATTTCTTCAGTTTTTTTATTCCCCCCACTCGAACCACAAATCCCTCCCTGCAGCCCCCCTTGACAAAGACCACAGGGTTGCAATCTTCCCAGAAAACCTGCCTCTCCATGAATTTCCCCACGCTTAATCTGTTTCCCCACCTTTTGCCCTTTTTCCAGACTACCTTTTGTCCTTTTTTAATTTATTTCTTAACCTCTATTTCTTGTTTCCTTACAATCCTTGCAGCATAAGCGTAATAAATTGAGGCAAGCGGTTAATTATATATAACTAGGCTGGGTGGTTAAAACTGTTAACTTGTCCAAGCTGACTCGTTTATTATCGGAATAGCAGACCCTTCCTGTTTTCCAGTCTTAGACTTTTTACCCTTAGGGTCCCAATGTCCTACTGAACTTTTAAACCCATGTCTCTCAAATATTGCTTTCTTGGGAAAAACCAACCATCGGTTTCTTCCACTTCCAACTCTGTTATTCTGTTAAACAAACTTGGCTTCTGTTGAATCTATCAAAGACCTGAGCCCTGGTAGCGCAGCAGACTAAAGCACTGTTATTAACATCAGCTGCCTGCAATTACTGCAAGTTCAAATCTCACCAGGCTCAAGGCTGACTCAGCCTTCCATCCTTTCAAAGGTAGGTGAAATGAGGACCCAGATTGTGGGGGCAATAAGCTGACTTTGTATAAATATACAAAAGTATGAAGGCTATTGCTTAACGCATTGTAAGCCGCCCTGAGTCTTCGGAGAAGGGCGGCATATAAATCAAATTAAAAAAAAAAAAAGAGGGTTTAACATTGCAAGGCAGAAGGATTTGGAGGTCTCATCGGTGGGTTCCAACTTGGAAAACTTTTAGATTTAGTCTTGTTCGCCCAACAACTGTAGCGTTTTTACTTATTTCAATGTCTTGGCCACTATAGTATTAGAATCAGTAGGATTTCTGTCGCTGGCCACACGTTGCCCTTGCGGTCTAAACAAACCCAAGACTGAGTTATATTGTTCTGTGTGTGGTGATAATTTACATGCAGTTGTGCCTCTACTATTGTCTAACAAAAGCCTTGGTACTACAGAGCCTTGGTACTACAGTGGTTTAAAGCACCCTGTTATTAACACAGCTGCCTGCATTTTACTGCTGGTTCGAATCTCTCCAAGGCTCTAGGTTGACTCAGCCTTCCATCCTTTCTAAGGTAGGTTAAATGAGGACCCAGTTTGTGGGGGCAATAAGCTGACTTTGTATAAATATACAAAAGGATGAAGGCTATTGCTTAACGCACTGTAAGCCGCCCTGAGTCTCCGGAGAAGGGCGGCATATAAATCAAATTAAAAAAAAAGAAAAAGAAAAAAAGCCGAATCTCTTTTGAAGGAGAGCTGGTTCTTTCAGACTTGTAACCTGCTGACATCAATAAACTGGCTAAGTTGTTAACTGCAGTGATTTCCATAAGAAGGCAAAACATGTCCTAACCTTGACTGATGATATTATGAAGTTTTCTATTCCTTATTTATTTATTTGTTAGGGTTTTTTTTTTAACAGAATAAGAGAATAACAGAGTTGGAAGGGACCTGAGAGGTCTTCTAGTCCAACTTCCTGCTCAAGCAGGAAACCCTATATAATTTCAGACAAATGGTTTTCCAATCACTTCTTAAAAACTTCCAGCTTTGGAGCATTCACAACTTCTGGAGGCAAGTCGTTCCACTGATTAATTGTTCTAACTGTCAGGAAATTTCTTCTTAGTTCAAAGTCTTAGTTCAATTTATTTATATGTTCTTTTTATGTTTCATTTTAACCATTTCCTCCTTTTTTTCCTTTAATGTTCACATTTTAGTGTATATAGACTGATACACTGCTTTCAGTTGATAATTTCTGATATATTTCTATCTTGTTGGTCATTGATAATAAGCAAAAGGACGGATGGAAGGATGGATGGATAGTCTAGAAAAAAGGGAGAAATATAATAGTCTTCCTTCCTTCCTTCCTTCCTTCCTTCCTTCCTTCCTTCCTTCCTTCCTTCCTTCCTTCCTTCCTTCCTTCCTTCCTTCTCATTTAGTATTTTGACTTGGAAGGAATACAATATTGTTGAGGTTACTAATAGCTTAATTTTTAGCTTCTTTCTATATTTTTTTTTTAAAAAAACCTTCAGTCCTTCAGGAGAAAAGCATGAGAAGAAAAAGGAAGGAAGGAAGGAAGGAAGGAAAGAAAGAGAAAGAAAGAAAGAGAAAGAAAGAAAGAAAGAAAGAAAGAAAGAGAAAGAAAGAAAGAAAGAAAGAAAGAAAGAAAGAAGGAAGGAAAGAAGGAAGAAAGGAGGGAAAGAAAAAAGGAAGGAAGGAAGGAAAGAAAGAAGGAAGGAGAGAGGGAGGGAAGAAAAGAAGGAAGGAAGGAAAGAAGGAAGGAAGGAAGAAGGAAGGAAAGAAGGAAGGAAGGAAAGAAAAAAGGAAGGAAGGAAGGAAGGAAGGAAGGAAGGAAGGAAGGAAGGAAGGAAGGAAGGAAGGAAAGGGTTTTAATACTGCAATTGTCATGACTGCGAGATAATGAATAAAATATATTGTGTAAAACTCTTAAGGGATATTTGAGAGAGAATTAGTGCACCTTTTCAGCTGAAAGAGCTAGAAATCGGAGTTGCACAGTTGTGCCTCCAAATGCAAAAAAGAAATGCATATGTGGCAGTGATTGAGTCGGGCACACATTGCAATGCGGTCTGTTTTACAAATCAGTAGGGAAATGTAACTGTCACCCTCCCGCCCCCCACCCTTTAATAACTCCTTGCTGTAATTTCTCAGATAAGCTTGGGGAGACAAAGATGATTGCCAGGTGTCCAGTAATTTGGCGTTTCTGGAAATCTAAAGGTTGCAAAGGATGGATGGATGTTGTTAGCGATTGTCATGGTAACCGAGCACTAGCTCTTAAATGCGACCATGTAGCTGTCCCACAGATCTATCTTATTCCCTCTGTATTTATTCCTGGCTCGCTTTGTGTTGTTGTCTGTTCTTGGTTATCATCTTCCTTTCCCCAAGTGTTAAAGAGGCTTATTCAGAGAAATCAGAATTACAGTGGCAGAATTGCCAGGATTTGATACACGTTTCTCCAGACAATCTTTAATGATAACCTGTTGCCAGGTGTTCATACCAAAGCAAAGCACAGAGTCTCATCCAAAAAAATTTATATTGCACTGCACTGATTTTCTCTCTCTCTCTCTCTCTCTCTCTCTCTCTCTCTCTCTGTCTCTGTCTCTGTCTCTGTCTCTGTCTCTCTGTCTCTCTCTCTCCCACTGTTTTTAAAACCGCCCTCAAAAGCCACCTTTAAAATGGTGGGTTTTAATTGGAACATTTGAAATCGCCCCATCCTGTACTAGAATTAAATCAAGTATCTTGAAATCCTAGTGGACAACCATTTAAATAGGAGTCAGCCGTGTGCAGCAGCTGCCAAGAAAGCCAACACAGTTCTAGGCTGCATAAACAGAGGGATAGAATCAAGATCACGTGAAGTGTTAATACCACTTTATAAGGCCTTGGTAAGGCCACACTTGGAATACGGCATCCAGTTTTGGTCACCACGATGTAGAAAAGATGTTGAGACTCTAGAAAAAGTGCAGAGAAGAGCAACAAAGAGGATTAGGGGACTGGAGCCTAAAACATAGGAAGAACGGTTGCAGGAACTGGGTATGTCTAGTTTAATGAAAAGAAGGACCAGGGGAGACAGGATAGCAGTGTTCCAATATCTCAGGGGCTGCCACAAAGAAGAGGCAGTCAAGCGATTCTCCAAAGCACCTGAGGGAAGGACAAGAAGCAATGGGTGGAAACTAATCAAGGAGAGAAGCAACCTAGAACTAAGAAGAAATTTCCTGACAGTTAGAACAATTCATCAGTGGAAAAACTTGCCTCCAGAAGTTGTGAATGCTCCAACACTGGAAGTTTTTAAGAAGATGTTGGATAACCATTTGTCTGAAGTGGTGTAGCAGGGGGTTGGTCTAGAAGACCTCCAAGGTCCCTTCCAACTCTGTTCTTCTATTCTATTTGAAGTAGATGCAACTGGAATGAACACAGAACTTATTACTTCCCTATATAGATAAGTCCTCAATTTGCAACCATTTGCTTAGTGATGGTTCAAAGTTACAACGGCCCTGAAAAAAGTAACTTATGACCTGTTTTCACACTTATGACCGTTGCAGCATCTCCATGGTCACATGATAAAAAATTTGGACACTTGGCAACTGGTATGTATTTATCACTGTTGCAATGTCCTGGGGTCATGGGGTCCCCCTTTTGTGATGTCCTGACAAGCAAAGTCAATGGGAAAGCCAGATTCACTTAACAACCATGTTACTAACTTAGCAATTGCAGTGATTCACTGTGGCAACGGTGGCAAGAAATCTTGTAAAATGGGACAATACTCACTTAACAACTGTCTGGCTTAGCAATGGAAAATAATAAAGTAGAGTAGAGGAGTAGAGATAATAGAATAGAATAGAGTAGAGTAGAGTAGAGTAGAGTAGAGTAGAGTAGAGTAGAGTAGAATAGAATAGAATAGAATAGAATAGAATAGAATAGAATAGAATAGAACAGAATATTGGAATGAAGAGTAGAGTAGAGTAGAGTAGAGTAGAGTAGAGTAGAGTAGAGTAGAATAGAATAGAATAGAATAGAATAGAATAGAATAGAATAGAATAGAATAGAATAGAATAGAATAGACAAACCATGACCTGGATGAGTGAGAATCTCCGTAGACGCATGACTCAATGGATAACATCATCAGTTGGGTAATGAAACGTCTTCAAGAAAACAACCAGGCATACAGAGTATCACGGAGTCTCCTGTTGGGAACCAGAAGGAAACCTCGTTGCTTGGATGGCCTTGTAGAGCCATTTGTTAATCAGCGGCAGCAAGAAATGAACAAGTATTCTTAATAGCTACAAAGCAAATTTCTGTCTTTGATTCACTGATTGATTTCAAGATTCCAAGCTGCTCTTCAGGGTAATTGGGCCAGCCAGTGTGCACAGGAGATTTACGTATATTTCTTCCCTGTGTCACATTTGATCATTTCAGTTATTTGGGGGCCGGCCAGGGGTGAAATGCTCCCGGATCAGACCGGATCGCCCGATCCGGTAGCGATCTTGGCCGGTGGTTTCGTGATCCCGTAGCGATGGTGGGGTGAAGCTCCGCCCACCCGCCCGGGTGTCATTACTTCCGGGTTTTAACCAGGAAGTAATGTGTTTTTTATCTTCTGCACATGCGCAGAAGGTTTTGCACATGCACAGAAGGTCTGCGCACGGCACGTGCGCTTCCGAACCGGTAAGGAAGGTAAGTAGATTTCACCCCTGGGGCAGGTGTTTTACTGTTTGACAAAGCCACCATGGTAGCAGTGCTGAGGACCGTATTTTTCGGAGTATAAGAGGCACCTTTTCCCCCCATAAAAGAGGGTGAAAATTTAGGTGCGTCTTATACACCGAATGTAGCCCCGCCCACCCACTGGCCCCTACTCTTTGGCCTCTGCCTTACAGCACTTACCTCCTTGCAAACAAAGAGCAAGAAAAAGCAGTTGCTTTCAGCTTCAGCACAGCCTAATTAATACAAGTTGATTGGATCGGCCTCCGGACACTCAGCTGATTTGCTCTCAGCTGTTTTGTGCAGGGCTGTGCTGCAGGCAAGAAAATTGCTGGAGCAGATTTTTTTTTTTTCCCTTGTGCTAATCAAGCTATGCTGAAAATGAAACTGAAAGTAAAAGCAGGCTGTTTGCTGTTTGCTGCAACAAGGCAAAATTGCTCAGAGACACAGGCAGAGGGAGATTTCTTTTTCTTTGTTTCCTCACCAAAAAAGGTAGGTGCGTCTTATACTCTGGTGCGTCTTATACTCCTAAAAATGTGGTATATCTGAATGGGCATTCTGGCTAGAGGGCATTCTGGGAGTTGAAGTCCTGTTCTGTCCCCATACCCCCCACACACAAACAGCCAGCCAGGGGTTAAAGAAGTACTCACACAAGGTTCGTTATCAGGAACTTGGCAGCAATACGATAACCGTCTGCCAAGTGCTTTACTACAAGAAGAGGGAGTGTTCTTCCATCAGATAACACTAACGAATGCACACAGTTTTCAAAACAGTCCAGCTCAAACATGAAACCTTCAGCAGATTTGGCGTTGTACAAAGTGACTAGCCAGAAGTTAGCTTTGTCTGTCACAGAGTCTAAATGGCCACCACACTCTCTTATACAGCCTGTGGGGTGTGGTCCAGTGACTCAACTTAATCCCTGACACGCCTCCTCATCTGCTGCAAACGTTTATCTCGCCTTCGTTGGCGTGGATCCAGGAACGACTTATCACCCACATCGCTGTCATCAGAGACACCTGGCTCCTGGTCAATCTCCTCTCCCTCAGCAGACACCTGAGGCATTGCCAGAGAGGAGGGGCCTGGAGAGGGAGGCCTGGCTGGCTCCTCTCCTTCATGTTCGGAGCCTTCTTCCTCCGATAAGATAGGCTCGGAGGACGGAGCCACAACAAGTCCAGACATCTTAAAAGTTGCCAAACTGTGATACATTTTGCCTCTCCTGGTATGATTTCACCTACGGCGTTGGGCATTCTGTGCCATCCTGCTTCTTAAAGTGCGCAAGGCGATGCTGGCTATTGAGTGTGGCTATGTGGGTATATCATTATACCACTAAGTTGTGCACCACTAAGTATACCAATATAACACTAAGTTACACTGACACCCAGGGAGGAGGAGAGAGGGACTTCTTGATAGAATTTCCATATGTCACAACACGTTCAAAATCTAGAAATTTTCATGGCTGAATATAAAATGCGCAACCAGAAAAGGTAGCCTAGAGGTTTGGGCTTGGTTTTTGCACTGTTGCTATGGAAATAGTTTGTTAGTTGTGCAGTTTCTAGTTTTGTTTTTTTCCCCCCCAGCACTATATATTCCTCCACTTGAGTTTTTTAAATATGGGGATTTGGAAATGGGAAAACACAGGGGAAAAAGGAAACTTGAGCTGGGACCACTGGTCAGGAGTGAAATCCAGCAGGTTCTGACAGGTTCGGGAGAACTGGTAGCGGACATTTTGAGCAGTTCAGAGAACCGGCAAATACCACCTCTGGCTGGCCCCCAGAATGGGGTGGGAATGGAGATTTTGCAGTATCCTTCCCCTGGAGTGGGGAGGAAATGGAAATTTTTCAGCATCTTTCCCCTGGAGTGGGGTGGGAATGGGGATTTTGCAGTATCCTTCCCCTGGAGTGGGGAGGAAAAGGGGATTTTGCAGCATCCTTCCCCTGGAGTGGGGTGGGAGTGGAGATTTTGCAATATCCTTCCCCTGGAGTTGGAAGGAAATGGGGATTTTGCAGTATCCTTCATGACCACAGAGACGTCTTCAGACAGCGCTGGCTCTTCGACTTTGAAACAGAGATGAGCACCGCCCCCTAGAGTCAGGAACGACTAGCACACATGTACGAGGGGGAACCTTTACCTTTTTATAGATACGGATAGACGTAGAGATAGAAGGAGAAGTAAAGGGAGATAGAGGGAGACATGCATTTCTCTTTGCTAATTCCCTATAAGAAGGGGTTTCTGGGCTCCTTTGGTAACATCCAGGAATGTGGTTCAATCCCCAAGCCATCCTGCTGTGGTTAGTACATTCCAAGGACTTGCAGCATCCCCAGCCTGTTCTGACGACAGAGAGGGAAACTGTAGGATTCTGCTGTGCAGCAGACTATCTGGATTAAATTGCCTCCTTCTTTCTCTCTCCCTCTCCCTCCCTCTCTCCCCCCTCCCACTCTCTCCTCTTTCCTCTCCCTCCCTCTCTCCCTCTCCTTCTCCCTTTCCTTCTCCTTTGCACAATGTACCTAGGCTGTAAGGATAAAACAGATCAGGTCTCTCATTAACAGCAGCATTATTATTTTTTTTTCCACAGGTTCTCTCTGGTTTAATGCTCTGGATCACCCTCCAGTTCCCCTTTCTTGCCCCCACTCCATAAAATATGCATCCTTTGCTTGCCTTGAATATGAACCTTATTAACCTGAGATATATCCCGGATTGGCAACTTGGGAGCCTTTAATAACTTTTTAGTCTGCTGTCTCAGTGCTTAACACTGCAGCATTTTAAATCTCTCTCTCTCTCTCTCTCTCTCTCTCTCTCTCTCTCTCTCTCTCTCTCTCTCTTTCTCCTTTCCTCCCTTTCTTTCTCTCTCTCCTTCCTTCCTTTCCTCCCTTTCTTTCTCTCTCTCCTTCCTTCCTTCCCTCCCTCTCTTTCTCTCTCTCCCTTCTGCCTCTCTCTTTCTCTCTCTCCCTCCTTCCCTCTCTCTCTTTCTCTCCCTCCCTCTTTCTTTCTCTCCCTTCCTCTTTCGCTCTCTCCCTCCCTCTTTCCCTCCCTCCCTCTCTATCTCTCTCCTTCCCTCCCTCTTTCCCTCCCTCCCTCTCTCTTTCTCTCTCTCCCTCCCTCTTTCTCCGCCTCCCTCTATCTTTCTTTCCCTCCCTTCCTCTTTCTCTCTCTCTCCCTCCCTTTCTCTCTCCCTCCCTCTTTCCCTCCCTCCCTCTCTCTCTATTTCTCTCTCCTTCCCTCCCTCTTTCCCTCCCTCCCTCCCTCTCTCTCTCCCTCCCTCTTTCTCTCCCTCCCTCTTTCTTTCTTTCCCTCCCTTCCTCTTTCTCTCTCTCCCTCCCTCTTTCTATCTCTCCCTTCTGCCTCTCTCTTTCTCTCCCTCCCTCCCTCCCTCTTTCCCTCCCTCTTCCTCTCCCTCCCTCTTTCTTTCTTTCCCTCCCTTCCTCTTTCTCTCTTTCCCTCCCTCCTTTTCTCTCCCCCTCCCTCTTTCTCTCCCTCCCTCCCTCCCTCTCTCTTTCTCTCTCTCCCTCATTCTTTCTCTGTCTCTTCCTCCCTCCCTCCCTCTCTCTCTCCCTCCCTCTTTCTTTCCCTCCCTTCCTCTTTCTCTCTTTCCCTCCCTCCTTTTCTCTCCCCCTCCCTCTTTCTCTCCCTCCCTCCCTCCCTCTCTCTTTCTCTCTCTCCCTCATTCTTTCCCTCCCTCCCTCTCTCTCTCTCTCTCTTCCTCCCTCCCTCCCTCTCTCTCTCCCTCCCTCTTTAAGTACCTTTTAACTATATTTCAGCAATCTACCTTGTCTCAGGTGGCTCAGGAACACTTGTTGCTGGAAATTATGTTTTCCTTGGTAACATCTCTGCATCATTGTGACATGTTTAACATTTCAAAATGGTTTTTGTATGAGGCTGGTTTTTTTTTTTTTAAAGGGAGCCTGAACATAAATTCCAGGTATTCTCCCACTGCCCTAGCCAGTTGCATCCCAGAATAAGTGCGGTGGAATAATTCAACCGAAGCAAGCCACCAATGACAGTACAGCCTGAAGAGTTGAGAATCACATTTTTTTCTTCTTTCTTTCTTTTTCTTTTTTCTTTTTTTTTAAAAAAGCTTGCTTTAATTGCTTTTTTCCTGGGCTTGGAATATTTATAGGGTAGGAGATTGCCAAGTTATTTATTAGATGGAGAATCTGGGGATAGACTAATATAAATCACTTAGGCTGGTATTGAATATACCCGACACTCAGTAATTTAAAAAGCTTTAATAAAAATGCTAAAATATGAGACTTGTCGGATGGCTGTAATGAGACTCGGTTATCATGTTTTTATCAACGATTTTTGGCTGTTGTACTTTTATAGTTTGAACAAAGACCGAAAATGTAGGCGGGGCCTCCGCAACCCCGAGATGCCAAAAACCTTGGATATGTGGGACTGCAAGATTCCTACAAGTGGGGCAGGCAGACAACTCTGACACATTCCCATAATGAAGCTCTTGGTACCTTCTAAGATGTTGTCGGGAATCCAAATGTTTTGTTTTGTATCTGAGGTGGTTGAGTGTTGAGTTACTCCTCCAGGGAGTGTCTAAACATTTTACTTTTCAAAAGGAGCATGAAACCATATCTTCTTCCTACCCTTGGTCAACAAGGACTGTTGTTCTATGGGCCAATACCCAAGCTATGCTTCATCTCCATTCATTTAATGACTGTTTGAATTTAGCATGGCATTGATCACCAGTCCTCACACAACAGTCAGGCACAAGGCAACTGACATGTCCTGGGTCATATGATCACAAGGTCCTTCCTTCCTTCCTTCCTTCCTTCCTTCCTTCCTTCCTTCCTTCCTTCCTTCCTTCCTTCCTTCCTTCCTTCCTTCCTTCCTTCCTTCCCAAATGTGTTTTTCCCAAAAGGCAACTGGACAGTCTTTGCTTTTGCTTGGAGACATTTCGCTTCTCATCCAAGAAGCTTCTTCGGTTCTGAACTCAGAAAGGTCACAACTGAAGAAGCTTCTTGGATGAGGAGTGAAACGTCTTCAAAGATAAACAAAATAAGTCCAGTTGCCTTTCGAAAAAGGACCTCTGGGACAAGCATGATCTGGATGATTAAGAATCTCCATAGACCTTCCCTCCCTCCCTCTGCTTGCTTTCTTTCTTTCTTTCTTTCTTTCTTTCTTTCTTTCTTTCTTTCTTTCTTTCTTTCTTTCTTTCTTTCTTTCTTTCCTTCCTTCCTTCCTTCCTTCCTTCCTTCCTTCCTTCCTCCCTCCCTCCCTCCCTCTCTCCCTTCCCTTCCCTTCCCTTCCCTTCCCTTCCCTTCCTTCCTTTCCTTTCTTCCATCCATCCATCCATCCATCCATCCATCCATCCATCCATCCTTCCATCATTACATTCATGCATTTGGTACTAAAAGCTCAGGGGGAAAAAATGATGAACTCCAACTATTATGCTAGGCAAGCCAAATTGCTCCCGAGCAACCAGCTGATTTAGAGATGCTACATAGTTTGCTATGGCTTCCTCTCCTACCAGTATCTTGTGATCAGCAGGAATCCTGTTCTAGGAGAGAGCAGGAACAGGTGGAAGGGGGAAGAGAGAGAGGGAGAGAAACTACAGAGTGGTTGCCAAGCAACTATCCATATCTGTTTTCATTGATTCTTTTTCCTCCCCCTAAGGTGACAGCAAATTTTGTTGACTGGAGGCCACACTTTATTTTATCTTGATTAAATCTTTCAGGGCTGCAGGGACATATCCAGTGACATAGCGATGTCACCATGGAGGCAGCGATGAATATTTTCATCCTAAATCTATTTGAACGGTGTACAGAAATTGGATAAGTGGTACCAAGGAAAGATGGAAACTCATCTTATGCGAGGATGGATAAAAAAGTCTGTTAAAAGAAACAGACTGTCTGACCCTGGTTGGTAGTCACTAGCCAGGGTCGAAGAGGCAAAATGAATAAATTTGCAAAATCAGGGGGGAAAGGAGATTATCAAACCCAGCTCCTTGCTTAGGACAAAAATCTGAACTGCTCTGTTTTCTCGAAAATAAGACCCAACCCTAGCATGATTTTTCAGGATGCTCGTAATATAAGCCCTTCCCCCAAAATAAACCCCAGTTATCAGCCAGATGGATGCATTTAGTACCATAAAGGTAAAGGTTCCCTTCACATATGTGTGCTAGTCGTTCCTGACTCTAGGGGGTGGTGCTCATCTCCATTTCAAAGCCAAAGAGCCAGCACTGTCCGAAGACATCTCCGTGGTCATGTGGCCGGCATGACTAAACGCCAAAGGCGCATGGAACGCTGTTACCTTCCTACCAAAGGTGGTCCCTATTTTTTTCTACTTGAATTTTTTACGTGCTTTCGAACTGCTAGGTTGGCAGAAGCTGGGACAAGTAACGGGAGTTCACCCTGTTACGCGGCACTAGGGATTTGAACTGCTGAACTGCCGACCTTTCGATTGACAAGCTCAGAGTCTTAGCCACTGAGCCACCACATCCCATTTAGTACCATATTTTCTCCAAAATAAGACCTAACCAGAAAATAAGCCCTAATGCGTCTTTTGGAGCAAAAAATAATATAAGACCGGGTCTTATTTTGGGGGAAACACAGTCATATATCCTAGGTAGATGGCTGTTCATATTTTGCTTGAACACAAGTCATAACAGAGAGCTCACCAGAACCGTTGTAATATTTTTCATTGTTTTTTGCTATTAAGAAGATACTTTTTTTTTTTTTTATTTGATTTATATGCCGCCCTTCTCCGGAGACTCAGGGCGGCTTACAGTGCGTTAAGCAATAGCCTTCGTACTTTTTGTATATTTATACAAAGTCATCTTATTGCCCCCATAATCTGGGTCCTCAACCCACTTCCCCCCTGAAGATTCAACTGGAATCTACTTATAAGCTTATTATTCTGTCTCTTGATGTGGATCATCTGAAATTAAAGAGTGCCGCTTAATAGTTTTGCAGAAATGGATATTTTTGCAGGACCAGTTGGCTTTCTCCTGCCTTGGTATATGCCTAAAGTGAACATCACAATCGATCCTTGTTATATTTTGGTGTCTTTAATCCTCTGTGCCAGTTACCAAGATTCACAACCATTGATTAAACCATCTTGCAGAAAAGAATGTGATGAAGTCATGATGTCTGCATTGAGGCTTAGTCGATATGCATGTTCCCTTGCGTACATGGCTAACAAGAAAGAAAGACAGAAAGAAAATTGTGTGGAGGCCCACGTTGGTTTTAATACAGTTCATAAATTAGAAAGGGAACACAAATGAGGTGCTATATTTCGGAAGGTAAGTATCTGGGGAAGATATTCTATGGAGAATTGTATAAGCACCTCGAAACAAAATTGGTTTACTTCCTGGGTAGAGAAAGCAGTGAGAAAAAGCTATAAATACACAAGCTGAGAGATGCTCTGGAAACAATCATTATAAACCACTGGAGCACAGCTTGAGTGGCTTGTGATGTCACTGGAATCATGGTGTGTATTTATATCCTCACAATTCATAATAATTTGTTCTCATTCCCTATCATCTGTCTTCACAAAATACAGCATAGGCAAGGGGAACAATCCTCAATAGAATGGGATTTGATCTGACGTGATATAAAGTGTTAACTAAGTAGGGCATTGCAGATTGAAATCCCGTGTAAGGTCAGCATGGAAAACAGCCATGCACTTAACATCTACCTAGTTTAACCCCAAGAATGCCTGATGAGAGCACTATAGAAATAGAATAACAGAGTTGGAAGGGACCTTGGAGGTCTTCTAGTCCAACCCCCTGCCCAGGCAGGAAACCCTACACCACTTCAGACAAATGGTTATCCAACATCTTCTTAAAAGACGCTTTCTCAGGTAAATAGAACAGCGAGGAAGGAGAACAGCTGTGCCGCGCTATTTAGATTCGCTAGGATATAAATCACGCGGCACAGCTGATCATTGGAAATACCAGTTCGGACCAAACGGTAGCTTTTTTTTTTTTTTTTTTACTACCGGTTCTCCCGAACCGGTGCGAACCGGAAGGATTTCACCACTGATCGTTCCTGTTTATTTATTTATTTGGAGCATCTGGATATTTCAAAACTACCTCTTTTCTTCTTTTCTTCTTGCTTTCCACTGGTTAACCACCTCAATAAAGTCATTGGATTCGAAATGGGAGTCCGGCGGGGGGAAAAAAATAGAACATTGTGTGATTCAGGTCCCAGTGGATTGTTCTTTCAAGTAGCAATTTTAAAAGAGGCATAGAGTTGACAATCAAACAAAACATGAGCAATATCTTTGATACTTGGAGTGAAATGTAGAGGACATTGTTTTCTGGGACTGGGGTGTAATGTCCCTTAAAAACAGGGATTCCTGCATGTTTCATAATGGATGTTTCTAGAGAGCAGTTAACTTTGTTAACGCACCACTTCAAACCTGGTTTGTTCTTATTCTCGTCAGTAAGAAGGATGGTATTTTTCACCTTTGCTCTTGTAATCCATATCTACAGTAGGTATCTGGAGTTGAAGTCCCATGGATGAACCTCGGTTTAAGTCCAGAGACAACCCTTTCCCTGTCCTTGAACTATCTCTCGCTTTCCTTTTTTTCTTTGCTGTTTTGATACGAAATGCATTATCAAGGCCACAATAACTACCATAGCAACCAATTTTGAAGGCATAAACATGGGATTATGATTCAGGGGAAGAATAAACAACAAAGACAGAGAAGAATTCCTGAAGAACATCTTTTCAAGCCAGTGTCTTTTATATTAAAAATAAAAAGAGGGTGGGGGGGGGAGAGGAAGGGAGAAATAGTGATATAGAAAAAAAGATATATAGATTGAGAAAGGCTGAATCATTTTTCCCCGTAGATGGTTCTTCTAGTTTTTGAAAGGTATCAGCTGCCCTTCAGATCTGCTAGGCGTTAGATTGCCTAGAGCAGAGTAACAGACCGAAGAGTAAAGAGTCTTTTTAAAAATATATATATATATTTCAAAATGTTTCGAATTCTTTCCCATGAAAGGCAAAGGATATCATTACAGTAGTGGCCAAAATTGTGGAAACCTTTTTAGAAAAGTGTATTTTTGAGGTTTGGTGGCTAATAACACCACTTTCCTTTTTGGAGTTTCAAGATAATCCTATTCCACTGCTGGAATGGCCTGGGAATAGCCCAGACCTTCTTAACCCAATGGAAAATCTATGGAGCCGACTAAAGAAACTTGTTAGTCAGAAGCAACCCAGCAATAAAACCCAGTTAATAGAAGCAAACCTTCAATCTTGGTTTCACATTATAACAGCTGCAGAACTCAAAGACTTGGTTCACTCCCTGGGAAGACGCTGTAAGGCTGTAATTCATGCTAAAGGTTACCCAACTAAATATTAACTGACATGGTAATCATTTTTGTATATCTTGTTTTTTCTACGGTGATCATTTTTGTATATCTCGTTTTTTCTACATGTTTCACTTTTCTTCTTTATAGTGTAACTGCTATTCTCATAGCAAATCCTCCATAAAAGTTACTGCATCACATTCTTGATTAAATTATCTTTCCATTGATATGTAAATTTATGGTACTACTCCCCCCCCCAAAAAAGTGGTGTTATTAGCTAGTTTTAGAAAATTCACTTTTCCCAAAAGGTTTCCACAATTTTGGCCACTACTGTAGCATGGAAGGCTGAAGAAAAAAAAATAAGAATAGAAGTATGATTGGTCACACAAGGAATTTGTCTCCGGTGCATAAGCTCTCAGTGTACATACAAGCAGCAAGTGATAAATAGCTTCCCACCGACCAGTGCGCTCCCACAGAGAGGGACTCCTCGGGGTGCCGTCAGCCAGGCAATGTTGGCTGGCGACCCCCAGGGGGAGGGCCTTCTCTGTGGCAGCTCCTGCCCTCTGGAACGATTTGACCCCGGAGATACGAAGGATATCGGATCTCCGGGCCTTTCGCCGTGCCCTAAAAACTTTTCTTTTCCATCAAGCAGGACTGGCGTGAAACCCACCCACCCCCCTGTTTTTTTTAGCTTTATTTTAGCTTTTTTTTTTTTTAGCTTTTTAAATTGTCAATGGGTTTTAGTTTGAATGTTTTAAATTTTGGGCCAAAGTCATATAATTCTTTTAAAAATTTTAAATTTTGTATTGGTATGTGTTTTAGTTCTGGCTGTGCACCACCCTGAGTCCACTAGGAAAAGGGCGGGATATAAATTGAATAAATAATAAATAAATCATCATCATCATCATCATCATCATCATCATCATAAAATACAATCATCATAAATCATAGTTAACAAAACTCAGTGATGGTCATGGGATACTAAATAAGCAAACAGCATCAATCATAATAGGATGCTAAACAAAAGAAATCAACATCAATCATGAGAGACAAACAACAAAGTTATAATCATAAGAAGCTAAGGAAATAGGTAATAGGAAAGATGAGAAGATGAGAAGGATAATAGGTAATACAGCTCTGCTAGGTGATTTGACATCCTAGGGCATGCCGCGTGCCAAAAGAAGAGGGGAGCACAGGGGGAGGGTCACACACATGCATGCTCACACTCATAATTCAATGGGCCCCGCCCCCCCGTGCATGTGCACGAGACCCCCCCCCCCCGTGCTTTTGGTATGTGATGGCACGGTGGGCACGGTAGGCCCATTTTTCGCCCTCCCCAGGCTCCAGAGGCTTTCTAGGAGACTGGGGAGGGCAAAAACAGCCTTCCCCACCCCTGGAGGCCAGAAACAGCCCATTTCCTGACTTCCGGAAGGCCCAAAAATCAGCTGGCTGGCACGTGCATGCACGCTTTAGCTGAGCTAGGGCAATGCTCGCATGCCCACAGATATGGCTCTGCGTGCCACCTGTATCATGCGTGCCATAGGCTCGCCATGACGGTCCTAGGGCATAGACAAGGTGATGGGAATTAATTGTTTAGCAGAACGATAGCATGGTGTGAAGTAAAAAAATTGCCTTTTTGTCTAGTTGTCTTGGCGTGCTATGCTAATAGAGGGAAATAGAAATAGAGGGAAATAATAAATAAAGCCGAAGAGGCGCAGTGGTTAGAGTGCAGTACTGCAGCTACTTCAGCTGACTGCTAGTTCAGCAGATCAGCGGATCAAATCTCACCGGCTCAAGGTTGACTCAGCCTTCCATCCTTCCGAGGTGGGTAAAATGAGGACCCAGATTGTTGAGGGCAAATATGCTATCTAGTATACTGTCGATTGTTGTAAGCCGCCCAGAGTCCTCGGAGAGTGGGCGACATAGAAATATGATGAATAAAAATAAAATAAATAAATAAAATAAAATAAATAGATGATAGAAATAATAAATAGAAATAAAGGGGAAAATGGAACAGAACTCAGCTTGTGACTTGACGTTTTCTTTGACAGTTATGTACATCGTATTTGTTTTCCAGAATCGAATAACAAAACATCCTGCCAGAGGTGGATGAATAGGAAAACCAGCTTCCATAAGGATAGGATAAAAATCTTGTCCTTGTGGACTCCCCACCCCCTCTCTCTCCCCTTCCCCACTGATAGTTTTATTCGTTTTGCTTTTAAAAAGGGCTTGTATCTTTTCAAAGAGTTTACACACACACACACACACACACACACAAATGATCGGTTTCTTTTATCCCCAATGGAAAATGAAGGGAAAGCCTCTTAAAAGCTCTTTTCTGCGATTTGCCAATAAAATGTACTACCAGCAATCCTTGACTTGCAATCATTCATTTAGTGACTGCTTGAAGTTACAACAACACAGGAAAAGGTGACAAATGACCACTTTTCACACTGTTGCAACATTGCTATGGTCATGAAGGATGAAAATTCAGATGCTTGGCAACTGGCTCCTATTTATGACAGTCGCAGTGTCCCGGGGTCATGCGATCCCTTTTTGTGACCTTCTGATTCACTTAACAACTGTGTTACTAACTTAACAAAGGCAGTGGCTCACTTCACTGCTGCGGCAAGAAAGGTCATAAAATGGGGGCAAAAGTCACTTAATATCTGTCTCACTTAGCAACACAAATTTTGGGTTCAATTGTCCTCGTGAATTGAGGACTACCTGCAGGTGACGGAA
Organism: Pantherophis guttatus; assembly: GCF_059756535.1. Taxonomy (NCBI): domain Eukaryota; kingdom Metazoa; phylum Chordata; class Lepidosauria; order Squamata; family Colubridae; genus Pantherophis; species Pantherophis guttatus. The sequence goes on along the minus strand of NC_142071.1, from coordinate 24,421,974 downwards.
TCTAAAATTCAGTGGATGGTTAGGCAACGTAACCTTTGGTTCTGAAACAAAACACCTTGTGAGTAATTAAACGGATTTGTTCCGCTGCACATTTATTTCAGAACTCAGCTTATTGATTGAAGAGCCCTGGCGGCCCAGTGGTTAGCAATATTTTATTTATTTATTTATTTATTTATTTATTTATTTATTTATTTATTTATTTATTTATTAATGGAACTTGTATGCCACCCTATCTCCAATGGACTCAGGGCGGCTCACAACAATTAAAACAAAGCTAAAATTAAATTAATTAAATTAATTAAAACTATTACTTAGTATGGGAAAAGTGGTATAGTTGGTTGAAAGATAGGAAAGAGATGAAGCAATAGGAAGTAAACAAAATGACCAAATATAGTATGATGGAAACAAAGAACAGACATAGGTCAACAAAGATCTATAGTAGATAGATGAAAAGGAACGACCAAATAAGGAAGAGTCAAAATACAAAAAGAAATGAATATTACAGTTGCGATAAACTGGACATGTATTGAAATTGGTGTTTATATGTTTTTACGTTTTGTACGTTTCATTGTTCTGTTTAGTTTGTACTTACAAATAAAAATTAAAAAAACAAAAACAAAGCAAACAAACCATTAAAACAGAAAATCCAGTTTAAAATTAACAAAAATTCAATAAAACCCAGTTAAAATTCTATTAAAACCCCCATCAGTCCAGGCCGGCCAGGTGAAATTGCCACGTTTTCAGGCCACGGAGGAAAGAGCGAAGGTCGCGGGCCACCGGGAGCTCCAGAGGGAGTTGATTCCAAAGGGTGGGTGTGCCCACAGAGAAAGCTCTCTCCCTGGGGGTAGACGCCCTGGGAACGCACAGGGCGATGGGAAGCTTTTGCTGGCTGCAGATGGTCCGCCATATATCCTGGGCCTAAGCCATGTAGGGCTTTATAGGTAATCACCAGCACCTTGAATCTCACCCGGAGGGCAACCAGCAACCAATGCAAGTCACGCCGGAGAGGTGTAACAATATAAGGTGCAATAGCAATAGCCCTTAAACTTATATACCGCTTCACAGTGCTTTACTGCCCTCTCTCAGCGGTTTACAGAGTCAGCCTCTTGCCCCCAACAATCTGGGTCCTCATTTTACCCACCTCGGAAGGATGGAAGGCTGAATCAGTCAAGATCAAACTCCTGGCTGTGGGCTGAATTAGCCTGCAATACTGCATTTTTACCACTGGGGAGGGAGGGAGGGAGACAAGGAGGAAAATAGCCATAGCGTACTGCATTCTGACCACTGTGCCACCACTGAAAGAAGGAAGGGAGGGAGGGAGGGAGGAAGGAACAGCAATAGACTTATATACCACTGAGAGAGTGCTTTCCTGCCCTCTCTCAGCGGTTTACAGAGTCAGCATCTTGCCCCCAACAATTTTGGTCCTCCTTTTACCGACCTCGGAAGGATGGAAGGCTGAGTCAACCTTGAGCCAGTCAAGATCAAACTACTGGCAGTGGGTAGAGTTAGCCTGCATTACAGCATTCTGACCCTGTGCCACCACAGAAAGAAGAGAGGGAGGGAGGAAAATAGCCATAGCATACTGCATTCTGACCACTGTGCCACCACTGGAAGAAGGGAGGGAGGGAAGGAGGGAGGGAAGAAGTAACAGCAATAGCACTTAGACTTATATACTGCTTCACTGTGCTTTACAGCCCTCTCTAAGCGGTTTACAGAGTCAGCCTATTGCCCCCAAACAATCTGGGTCCTCATTTTACCAACCTTGGAAGGATGGAAGGCTGAGTCAACATTTAGAATGCAGGCTAACACTGCTCACACTGCCAGGAGTCCAGTTCCTTCGATTCTGACCAGCTCAAGGTTGACTCGGCCTTCCATCCTTCCAAGGTCAATAAAATGAGGACCCAGATTGTTGGGGGGGAAATATGCTGACTCTGCAAACCACTTAGAGAGGGCTGAAAAGCACTGTGAAGCGGTATATAAATCTAAGTGCTATTGCTATTTTCCTTCCTTCCTTCCTTCCTTCCTTCCTTCCTTCCTTCCTTCCTTCCTTCCTTCCTTCCTTCCTTCCTTCCTTCCTTCCTTCCTTCCTTCCCAGTGGTCAGAATGCAGCATTGCAGGCTAATTCTGCCCACTGCCAGCAGTTCGATCCTGACCAGCTCAAGGTTGACTCAGTCTTCCATCCTTCTGAGGTCGGTAAAATGAGGACCCAGATTGTTGGGGGGAAAATATGCTGACTCTGCAAACCACTTAGAGAGGGCTCTAAAGCACCAAGAAGCGGTATGTAAGTCTATTGCCAGTGCTATTTTGGCAAGAAGCCCCGTCTTCTTCGTACGGAGTAGGTCAAGAAAAATGAACCTGCCGTCACTAACGTCAGCATAAAATGTGCAATGTACTGATGTCCTTCCCCGTTGTTTTGTTGCAGTTCCCCCTCAGATTATAAACATCTCATCAGACATCACCATCAACGAAGGCAGCAGTGTCACTCTCCTGTGCTTAGCCTTTGGGAGACCAGAACCGACAGTAACATGGAAGCATCTCTCCAGCAAAGGTAAGAGACAGCCTCCAAACAGGAAGACGGCTAGTCCGGGCCACCAGAATGAAATGCACATTGTGTAGAAGAGAAGAGAGAGAGGTGTGATATGAGAGAGAAGGAAAGTGTTGTGGTGCTTGAAACCTCATGCATTAATACAGGGCTGTCAAAATCGATTTCATTGAGGGCTGCATCAGGGTTGTGTTTGACTTTGGAGGACTGGGGTGGGTGTGGCCAGGGTGGTGGGCGTGGCCAGGCTGGGCGTAGCCATCTCAATGTCACTCGTGTCATGGGCACCTGTGGTGGACAAGGGCTAAGGCAGGACTTCCCTCAGACCCTCCCTCACTCTCATTATAATCTTCCTTCCTTCCTTCCTTCCTTCCTTCCTTCCTTCCTTCCTTCCTTCCTTCCTTCCTTCCTTCCTTCCTTCCTTCCTTCCTTCCTTCTACACTACCTTCCTGCCTGCCTGCCCGCCTGCCTGCCTGCCTTCTTTCCTGCGTTCCCATCTCCCATCTCCCTCCCTTTTTCCCATCCTCCCTGCCTCCCTCTTCTTTCTTTCTTTCTTTCTTTCTTTCTTTCTTTCTTTCTTTCTTTCTTTCTTTCTTTCTTTCTTTCTTTCTTTCTTCCTTCCTTCCTTCCTTCCTTCCTTCCTTCCTTCCTTTCTTTCTTTCTTTTTCTTCTTTCTTTCTTTCTTTCTTTTTCTTCATTTCTTCCTTCCCCTCTTTCCTTTTTTTTCCTTCCTTGCTTTCTTCCCATCATTCTTACTTTTCCTTTGTCTTTCCTCTTGTCCCTTTCTCCTTCCCCGTCCCTTCTTGGATGCTCAAATGCAAAAGGGGAAACGTTTCTCCGTTTGTTTTGTTTTTAGTTTGTTTTGATAGTCCTCTGCCAGCGATAACAGAGCCCGGGGTGGCAGCACACGGCAACCCCCTCACTCCATTTTCAGATGTGACAGTTTCCTGAAGCCCTCTGCCAGCAAAAACAGTGTGTGTGTGTGGGGGGGGGGGTACGCGTGGCTTCCCTAAGCTCTGTTTTCATGGGTAGAGGCACCACGAGCCAGTCCTTTGCTGTTTCCAAGCCAGCTCTAAGCACCCCACGGGCTGGATTTGACACCCCTGCATTCATATTTCCTTCCGCAAAGTTCTTTCCGCAAAGATCTTAAGACCTGGCTTTTTACTCAAATCACCTGATCTGGTTGGGTTTTTTTAGTTAACTGTGGGATTTTAAATGGGATTTTTAATGCTATTTAGTGATATTGTTTTTATTGTCATTTTGTACTTGTGAGCCGCCCCGAGTCCTTCGGGAGAAGGGCGGCATGTAAATTTTAATAAAATGAATAAATAAATATTTGGAAAGATATGCCTGGAGATCTTTCAAGATTCCAGACAGAGGACCTTCCATATGTTGCATTTGGGTTATTCCTGGATCAGATCTGATCTTGTTAATCTCACAAAGCTTTGATCAGGGGTGAAATTCAGCCGGTTCTATCCGGCTCGGGCGAACTGGTAGCGGTGGCTGTGGGAGGCTCCATCCACCCGTGCGGATGTCATGACAGTGCTTTTTTTGCGATGATTTTAAGCCTCTGTGCACATTTGTGAACTGGTAGGGAAGGTACCGTATTTTTCAGAGTATAAGATACTCCGGACTATAAAACACACCTACCTTTTTTGGTGAGGAAAACAAGAAAAAGAAATCTGCCTCTGCCTCCCAGCAATTTTGCCTCGTTGCAGCAAACAGCAAACAGCCTGCTTTACTTTCATTTTCGTTTTCAGCATAGCTTGATTAGCACAAGGAAAAAAAAATCTGCTCCCAGCAATTTACCTCCTTGCAGCAAGCAGCAGAGGCCCGTGCAGCAATAGGCCATGGCAATCCCTGCAGCCTGAAACAGCTGAGAGTCGGGAGGCCGATCCAATGGACAATCAACTAGTGCTAATTAGACTGTGCTGAAGCTGAAATGGGCTGTTTCTTCTTGCTGCTTGCTGCAAGGAGGTAAATTGCTGGGAGGCAGAGTCCAATGGGTGGGGGGCAGTGGGTAGGCAGAGCTACACTCAGTGTATAAGGTGCACCTAAATTTTCACCCCCTTTTGGGGGGGGAATGGTGCATCTTATAACCCGAAAAATACGGTAACTGAATTTCACCCCTGGCTTTGATGAAGCAAACTAGTTTCACAGATTTTTTTTTTTTTTTGCAAATATAGGTCTGTCGTTTATGCATTGGAACTTCACAGCGGGAAATTTCCACTGGAAGGGGCACCAGTGAGAGGCCGGTTTACCTTTTATTTTGTTTTTTTAATTGAGTACGATTTGGCTCAGAATTCTCCCCTGCATCACCTGCTTTGATTGTTTAGAAATGACTGGACAAATAATTGCAATAGCCTGTATGAAGGTCACATTGACAAGTAAACACTAATTCCTGCACTCTGCAGTTGTTGGAAAGGCTGATGGCTCTCAGCTCATAAGGTTCTCACAGCATGTCCAAGTTTGATGGTGGTACGAACGGTCCTAGATTAGTTAAAGGAATTGCAGGAAGGGTGGGGAATAAAACTAGATGTCAACTCGCAAAGCATCCCTGGCCTGCTCTCTAGTTGCCATAGGCCAGGGGGGATGGGAAATTGGTGAAACTGCACAGCAGCCAAAAACCGATGCACATTCCACGCTTATCTCCCTTAAGGCTGTATCCCAGGGATACCTACAGTAGTCAAAGGGGAGTGACCTCTACAACCCCGAAATTGCTCTGTTGGTGAATGTGATTGATGATACACCAGGGGGGAGTGGGGGGGAAACAGGGTCATAATTGGAGCGTAAATTACGTCAGGTCAGAGCTGGCTTCACTTGGGAATGTGCCGACATGAAGCTCCTAATGAATGACTGGATTTCTTTTGAAGCTTGGCCCAAGACTCATGATGTCAGGTTTCGATGTCGCCTCAAAAAAAATAAATTGCATTTCCAACCAAATAGTCTTTGAAGAAATCTTTCATTTTATTAAGCACGACAACCTGTCCCTGATTGTGGCATAGCCAACTCTGACTTCCTGACCCCAAACCTTCCCTTTCTGTTCCCCAATTCTCTGCGTCTCATTGGCCCTCTTCCCAAATCACTCTCCCCATATCTACTACTTCAGCTCCCAGGAATGTCCCCCCTCCCATCTCATCTCCTAGGGGATATTATCTTCAGGGAAAATAAGTAGGTGAAAAGTCAAGCGTCCTCTTGCCAGCTGCCCCCTCTTCTCCTTCTTATGTCAGCACTAGAGTAAATGCAGGTTGAAGTGCTGACACATGATTTAATTAGGGCATCCATCGGAACCCTGACATTAGTAGCAGATTGGGAATGTCCAGCCTGTGAGATGCTGGAGGAAGGAAGAGGGCACATCTTATTATTTGAATATTATATAGCATTTGTAAAGAGACACTGATAACTTCTGTTAATATGTCCAGCTTCTCAGAGTGATTGTGTCTTTGTCTTATTTATTTATTTATTGGTTCGATTTATATGCCGCCCTTCTCCGAAGACTCAGGGCGGCTTACAATGCGTTAAGCAATAGCCTTCATACTTTTTTTGTATATACCTGCTTAGTAGGGCTTTCGGCCCCCTCAAGCAGTGTTCTATTTTTTTTATACAAAGTCAGCTTATTTCACCCACAATCCGGGTCCTCATTTTACCTCAGAAGGATGGAAGGCTGAGTCAACCTTGAGCCTGGTGAGAATCTCCATAGACATCATATAATGAAGAATTTGGAGGCCGTGCCTTATAGTTTGAGATATAGTGGGCCGTTCTCGACCACCAGCTGGCGTGGCTTGGTGGGCATGGCAGGGGAAGGATATTGCAAAATCCCCATTCCCACCCCACTCCTGAGGAAAGGATATTGCAAAATCTCCATTCCCACCCCATTCCTGAGGAAAGGATATTGCAAAATCTCCATTCCCACCCCACTCTGGGGCCAGCCAGAGGTGGTATTTGCCGGTTCTCCAAATTACTAAAAATTTCCGCTGCCGGTTCTCAGAACTGCTCAAAATTTCTGCTACCGGTTCTCCAGAACCTGTCAGAACCTGCTGAATTTCACCCCTGGTTTTGTGTCTCTTTTTGTGATATTTACCAGTGTATCTCAATGCAATGAAACATTTCCTCTTGATTTTAGGTTGTGCATGCTGATGTTACAGAATGAATGAGGTAGATGAAGGTGAATGGAACACACTGAAAACTAATGGGATTTTTAAAAAGAAATTCTTCTAGCTAAACTGCAGTTCAGGAAGGGAAGGAAAGGGAGGGGAGGAGGGGAGGGGAGGGGAGAGGAGAGGAGAGGAGAGGAGAGGAGAGGAAAGGAAAGGAAAGGAAAGGAAAGGAAAGGAAAGGAAAGAAGGAAAGGAAAGGAAAGGAAAGGAAAGGAAAGGAAAGGAAAGGAAAGGAAAGGAAAGGAAAGGAAAATTTCGGAAGGGAAGGGAAAGGAAGGGAAGGAAAGAAAAGGGAAGGGAAGGGAAGGGAAGGAAAGGAAAGGAAAGGAAAGGAAAGAAGGAAAGGAAAGGAAAGGAAAGGAAAGGAAAGGAAAGAAGGAAAGGAAAGGAAAGGAAAGGAAAGGAAAGGAAAGGAGAGGAAAGGAAAGGAAAGGAAAGGAAAGGAAAGGAAAGGAGAGGAAAGGAAAGGAAAAAGGAAAATGTAGGAAGGGAAGGGAAGGAAAGGAAAATGTAGGAAGGGAAGGGAAGGGAAGGGAAGGAAAGGAAAGGAAGGGAAGGGAAGGGAAGGGAAGGGAAGGAAAGGAAAGGAAAGGAAAGGAAAGGAAAGGAAAGGAAAGGAAAGGAAAGGAAAGGAAAGGAAAGGAAAGGAAAGGAAAGGAAAAAGGCAAATGTAGGAAGGGAAGGGAAGGAAAGGAAAATGTAGGAAGGGAAGGGAAGGGAAGGAAAATGTAGGAAGGGAAGGGAAGGGAAGGGAAGGAAAGGAAAGGAAAGGAAAGGAAAGGAAAGGAAAGGAAAGGAAAGGAAAGGAAAGGAAAGGAAAGGAAAGGATAATTCAATCAAACAGAACTAATCTATTTGGCACCTCCAGTTTCCCAAGGATCAAGAGAGGTTTAGAGAAGATACCAGTCTGGAAGTCAGATAAGAATATTTTATTGTCTGTCTCAAACGGGAGCAGCATTAAAATAGAAACCTCTAGTCTACATCCAGGGTTCTTTCATGACTAAATTGCATAAGGTATTTTTTTTTTCTCTGAGACCAGCCATAAATCCAATATAAATCCAAAGAGATTCAAAATGTAGAAATTCCCGTGAAAGTTATTTTTTTTTCCCCCGACTGCAGCACTTTCTCAACTTGAATAGTCTTATTCTTAAGTCATATTTATACAGAAGCTGTGCGGCTTCTTTGCATTAAGAAAGAAAGAAAAAGCCTTAAGTAAGCAAAACCAATAGCTTGAAACAGGAGCTTCTCATTTCATAAGAAATTCCGTCAGTAGCCGGGCGAAGGAAAGTTATTCAAAGGTATGAGATGGGCTTTTAGAGCAGTGGCGATCTCTACCTTGACCTCCTCTTCTCCCATGGCACTCAGTGTAGAGAGGGCAAAGGTTGGAAAATCTCAGCCTCATGGGCATTGGGGCCTCTGCAAAATCCATCCTTTCCGCCAAAGAACCACTGCCTTGCTTTTTGTGTTGTAGAATAAAATAGAATAGGATAGGACAGGACAGGACAGGACAGAATAGAGGACAGGACACATGGACAGGACAGGACAGAACAGAATAGAACAGAGGACAGGACAGGACAGAATAGAATAAATAGAATACAGGATAGGACAGGACAGGACAGGACAGAATAGAGGACAGGACACATGGACAGGACAGGACAGAACAGAACAGAGGACAGGACAGGACAGAATACAGGATAGGACAGGACAGGACAGAATAGAATAAATAGAATACAGGATAGGACAGGACAGGACAGGACAGAATAGAGGACAGGACACATGGACAGGACAGGACAGAACAGAACAGAACAGAGGACAGGACAGGACAGGACAGAATAGAATAAATAGAATACAGGATAGGACAGGGCAGGGCAGGACAGGACAGAACAGAATAGAATAGAGGACAGGACAGGACAGGACAGGACAGAATAGAATAGAGGACAGGACACATGGACAGGACAGGACAGAACAGAATAGAATAGAGGACAGGACAGGACAGGACAGAATACAGGATAGGACAGGACAGGATAGAATAGAATAAATAGAATACAGAATAGGACAGGACAGGACAGAACAGAATAGAGGATAGGACAGGACAGAACAAAATAAGAGAGTTGGAAGGGATCTTGGAGGTCTTCTAGTCCAACCCCCTGCTCAGGCAGGAAACCCTACACCACTTCAGACAAATGTTACCCAATCTCATCTTAAAAACTTCCAGTGTTGGAGCATTCACAATCTCTGGAGGCAACCTGTTAAATTTCTCTTCTTTTCATCTAGGTAGGTCTGTGGATAGAATAAAATAGAATAAAAGAGTTGGAAGGGACCTTGGAGGTCTTCTAGTCCAACCCCCTGCCCAGACAGGAAACCCTACATCACTTCAGACAAATGGTTATCCAACATCTTCTTAAAAACTTCCAGTGTTGGAGCATTCACAACTTCTGGAGGCAAGTTGTTCCACTGATCAATTGTTCTCACTGTCAGGAAATTTCTCCTTAGTTCTAGGTTGCTTCTCTCCTTGATCAGTTTCCACCCATTGCTTCTTGTCCTGCCCTCAGGGGCTTTGGAGAATAGGTTGGCCCCCTCTTCTTGTGGAAGCCCCACAAATATTGGAAGACTGCTATCATATCACCCCTAGTCCTTCTTTTCATTAAAGTAGACATACCCAGTTCCAGCAACCGTTCTTCATATATTTTAGCCCCCAGTCTCCTGTTGCTCTTCTCTGCACTCTTTCTAGAGTCTCAACATCTTTTTTACATCGTGTGACCAAAACTGGATGCAGTCTTCCAAGTGTGGCCTTACCAAGGCATTATAAAGTGGTATTAACACTTCACATGATCTTGATTCTATCCCTCTGTTTATGCAGCCTAGAACTGGGTTGGCCTTTTTTGTTTTACATCTCTCTCCCACCCCATTCTTGTCTGTGTTGTTAAGTTAACATTCTTTGTTTTGCAAATAAGCAAGCCCTTTAAAAAAAAAAAATTATCGAACTTCCAAATATTTGCTGTAGGCTAACCCTGAAACTCCTTCCCACCACTGTTAGTCTTGCTAAAGCTGAAACTTCACCACATATCCATTCTCAGTTTTAGCGGTGGTGGAACTGTCTGTGCTGCACTAATGTATACAGATGGTCAAAACAAGGTAAAGATTTCCCCTGTCCTGTCGTGTCCGACTCTAGAGGGCAGTGCTCATCTCTGTTTCCTAATTGAGGGAGCCAGCGTTGTCCGAAGACACTTTTCCGTGGTCATGTGGACAGCAGGTTCACAGAATGCTGTTACCTTCCCACTGAAGTGGTACCTATTAATCTACTCGCATTTGCATGCTTTCAAACTGCTAGATGTCCAGGTATAGATAACAGCAGTAGCAATAGACTTATATACCACTTTACAGTGCTTTACAGCCCTCTCTAAGCGGTTTACAGAGTCAGCATATTTGCCCCCAACAATCTGGGTCCTCATTTTACTGACCTCGGAAGCATGGAAGGCTGAGTCAACCTTGAGCCTGGTGAGAATCAAACTGCAGGCAGCTGGCAGAAGCTGTATTGATGATGATGGTTACAGCATTCTCAATGTGATCACCATTCGTAACCTTCCCAGCTGGCGTCCGATGAGCAAAGTCAATGGGGGAAGACAGGATTAATGACGGCATGATTCCCTTAACTGCAGAGTTTCACTTAACAACACCCTGGCAAAAGATGGTCATATCAGGTTTACGCTTCACTTAAAAACCATCTCGCTTACCAACAGCAGTTCTGCTTTCAGCTGTGGTCATAAGTGGAGCACCATCTCTATATGTCTCTCTGCAGATATTAAATATCCAACTCACTTTTATTTCCTTCCCTTAATCTTCCTTGGAAGATTCCCTCCTTCATAATGCAAGCCAACTGGTTTGATACATCTTCATGTTATGAGCAATCATCTCCCTAATAAACGACTCAAATTTTGTAGAGTCACCAGGGCTGAATAGAATTGTTCTCATTCTCTCTTCGAGACAAAACATACATCATCAGAAATAATATATACATCAGCAGTCCCCTTTTTTTCTTGGCAGCGACTGAAACAAGATATTTTACAGAGACTAGAAATCCCTCGCATGCATTTATTTGATCTTAAATACATATTGATACAAGCCTGGAGATTTTTTTCCCCCCAAGGCTTCTCTTTGCTTCTAGTAAATGACATTAAATAAAGAGATATCATGTGGATAGTTTGTTATTATATATATATATTTAACAAGGAAACAAAATATGGTGTTCTTCGCAAATTTAAACATATTGCTGTGTGCAGCTCATGGCACAGAAAATGTCACCAGTGCCTTGTCCTGCCTTTAATAATAATAACAGCTCTTTCAAGAACATTCGCCTTAGTAAGACCGCACCAGTGATGGGTTTCAAAATTTTTTACTACTGGTTCTGTGGGCGTGGCTTAGTGGGCATGGCATGGCTTGATTGGCACGCCTTGGTGGGCATGGCAGGGGAAGGATACTGTAAAATCTCCATTCCCACCTCACTCCAGGGAAAGGATACTATAAAATTTCCATTCCTTCGCAATCATCTGGGATTCGGGAGGCAGAGAATAGATGGGGGCGGCGCCAGTCAGAATTTTTACTACCGGTTCTCTGAACTACTCAAAATTTCTGCTACCGGTTCTCCAGAACTGGTCAGAACCTGCTGAAACTCACTTCTGGACCACACCTAGAATACTGCATCCAGTTTTGGTCACCACACTATAAAAAAAGATGTTGAGACTCTAGAAAGAGTGTAGAGAAGAGCAACCAAGATGATTAGGGGACCAGAGACTAAAACATACGATGAACAATTGCAGGAACCGGGCATGGCTAGTCTAGTGAAGAGAAGGACCAGGGGAGACAGGATAGCAGTCTTCCAATATTTCAGGGGCTGCCATAGAGAGGAGGGGGTCAAGCTATTTTCCAAAGCACCTGAAGGCCAGACAAGGAATAATGGATGGAAACTGATCAAGGAGAGATTCAACCTGGAAATAAGGAGGAATTTTCTGACAGTGAGAGCAATCGACCAATGGAACAGAAGTTGCCTTCAGAAGTTGTGGGAGCTTCATCACTGGAAGCTTTCAAGAAGAGACTGGACTGCCATCTGTCAGAAATGGTGTAAGGTCTGCGGTTGGACTAGATGACCTCCAAGGTCCCTTCCAGCTCTGTTAATCTGTAATCTGTAAACGTTGCAGTAAATTCTCATCCCATCTCCCCTCTTCATCAGTTGCCTTGTCCTTCTGGTTCTCTCAATCTTGCCAGGCATAATAATTTCTCAATTCACTGCACATGCTCCAAGTACGTGAATTTCTGCTCGCTGATTGTCACTACTAGGGAATAAACAGACTTTATCTGATCCAGAGCAGATGGATTGGTACTTCTCCCAGCCCATGGTTTGGTAATTATGTCCAAATTTGTCATTTAAAAGATCTCGTCTCTTGTTCTTTCTCAGTGACAAAGTTTCATATAATCCTACGTTGCCAGTAAAAAAAATACGTACATTGTAGAGTAACTATGAGGATACAGTACAAGAGATCCGTGTAGTCTATGCCAGGTTTTCTCAACCGTGGTAACTTTAAGGTGGGTGGACTTCAACTCCCAGAATTCCCCAGCAATCATGGCTGGCTGAGGAATTCTGGGAATTGAAATCCACACATCTTAAATTTGTCAAGGTTCAGAAACACTTGTCTGCTCGCTGGTAGAAGAATGATATATACATGGATTTAATAAAATTTCAACAGGGGTGGGCTTCAAAAATTTAACAAGGAGTTCTCTTCCCAGTTGTTGGGTGGGCGTGGCCATGGTGGCCATGGCCTCGTCAGACTCCTGCACCACTGCGGGGAGGGGGGATTTTTGCCCTCTCTGGGCTCCGGAGGCTTTCCTCGAGCCTCCGGGAGGGCAAAAACGGCCTCCCCAGGCTCTGGAGGCCCTCTGGAGGCTGGAAGCTGGCATGTTTCCAGCCTTCCTGAATTTCTGGTAGGCCTGTTTTTCGCTTTCCCTGAGCCTCCCTGCATGCCCTGCACTTACCTGCATCCAAAACAGGCCACGTGAGACTCTTGGCAGAGGCAGATCCGGGTGGGAAGGGCCAGCCAGGAGTGGGATTTGGGGGTTCTCCAAACTGCACAGAATCTTAGCTAGAGGTTCTCCCAAACCCATGCGAACCCCCAGCAGCCCACCCATGCATTTCAATAATATTTCAAGGAAATTAATAAGAGGGTGGAAAGCTGTGGTTGTCCAGATGTCCTTGGAGATCATTGTCCACAATTACTATGCTGTCCAGGGCTGTTGGAGATTGAATGAGGTGTGGTTTCTCCAGCCTCACTTAAAAGAGAGCAGAAAAAAGTTATCTTCATTATGCTTTTTGTTCTTCTTCTCACCCTACCTTCACCTGTTCAATGTTATACACACACATATGCAAACACACATACACGCACACACACACATATACATATATACATTTCTGCTTTGGCTCCCTACTGGGAGTAGCAATTGCAAAACCACTCAGGAAGCCTATTTTTCTGAATCTTAATAAACCTGAGTCCTCTTGACAAATATTAGCAAATTCAAGGTTTGCAACCTCTCCAGAGAGGAAGGAAAATATTATTGTCTACATTTAGCAGAGGAAGAACTAAAGCTATGCAGAAGCCGGCGACTAATTTTCAATCAAAAAACAAGTGTCTTCAGGGAATAAAAATATCCAGATCTCTGCTTGGGGGAAACAGGTACTCTGTGACTTCACAAGAGAATAAAAAGAGATAGCATGCATCTGGAATTATTATTATTATTATTTTTTTGAAAAAAAAATATTTATTTTTAAACATAAAACATAAAAAACATCTTTTTAGAGCAAAGGTTTGATCCGGTATAAAATAAGTATAAATTCCAAATTTCATCCATTAACATCTTAAAGAAGAAAAGAAAAAAGAAAAAAAGAACAAATCTAAACCCAATTCTTATCATTCAATCTAACATTTTGTTCTAGCATTTAACATTCTACTGTATATCACCCTAAATCTTAAATTCCAAATCTAAACAGCTTTTTATAATATTCATTTATCATTTTAACAATCACTATTTCATATGTTTTCCTTACTTCAAAGACCCAGATCAAATCAGTGTTTCTTCAAAATCACATCTAAAGACCGACATAAAATATTTTACTCCTCTCTTAAAAACATTTCAAAATCCATTCACTTTAAAATTTATTCCACATTTCCACCTGTAATTTAATATACCCAAAATATTTTATTTTTATTAGTTAAAGCTTCTTCTCCATTACAACTAATTCTAGTGTTTAAGTGGTTCATAACTTATATAGCTATTCCCCAGCAATATTTTCCTCCACTTCTATCAATTTGGCTTTAGCTATTCTTCAAAAATATCTCCTTCACTCCTGCTAGGTTTATTTTTGGCTGGATTACATCTTAGTTAGCTGGTTTCCAGGGATGCTTTCCTCCACTCCTAACCTTATTTGTTGGCTGGATCACAGTTTGATTTTAACTGCTCTCCAACATTTGGAATTATTGAACAGATGGAATTCCCCTCCTTATTCCCAAACTAAGCACTGATTGAGCTTCATTCAATATCGTAATCACCGCCTTGCTGAAGAGAAATTTTTAATCTGTTTCTTCGGGATTTTATTCATCAGCCTGCACCAAAAGATATTCTGGATTGCACTTTCCCCAATTTATTCCGCGTTGCATTGCTCCCTGAATTCAAGATGTTCTCAAAAAGATGTTCACCATTTTATTCGCTCTTGAAAGTGGTGGTGGTGATGGGGGGATAAATCAATTAATTTCTGCAGAACTTCCGCAGATAGCAGATGCAGCAAGAAAAATAATCAACTCGGGATAATTTTCTTTTCTTGGAAGGCCAGCCCACACTGGTTGCAAAATACATATAGCTTCTTCTGCTAGATTGCTAATACATTTTGTTAAAATTTAATTTGGATGAATAGTAAGGATTCAATCCAAGGATGAGTAAGCCACTTATTGAAATAGAGGTCTTTCACATTCATTCCCATTCTAGGCTATTCTGTTCATGACGTTGAAAAACCTACATTGTTCATATTCTCTGTAAGATCAGCTCATAATTTTCCTTGAGATACGTAATTTCCATGTACAAAACAACTTAATACCCTTGAAAAAAATCCTGCATGCAGATGCAGCTGTTTTTAATCAATACATTGAACCTTCCTAGGGCTGATCTCAACCAGAGGTTGTTGTTGCCCACCAGCAGCTTGCACGGATTGTTGCTGATCCCGACAACAAGGAGGCTGGTGTGGTACTGTGCCAGCAGCCTGTGCAGCTGGCGCTTGAGTCGGACAGTGAGGAGGATGGAGAAGATGTGGTGCCAGAGGCAGGGATTCAACCAGGGCCTTCAGAACCTCCAGAGGCTCCTTTAAGTGAAGAGGATGAAGTGGAGGAGCCTCTTCTCAATGCATGAGCACGCAGAGCTGCCAAAAGGCAGGAGTGGTTACTCAGGAGAAGGTCTCCTCGAAAGTAAGGCTTGGGGCTAATTGGCTACTCCCTTAGCCTACTTAAATTTGCACACAGCTTGTAAAAAACTGCAGGAAACAACGTGTGTTCTTCCGTTCGTTCGCTGATCATTGAGTTTGAATTTTCTCTGCTAACCTGGTTTCTGGGCTTTCTGCCAACTCTAGTAAGACTCTATCTTATCTGTGGAATTTCTGGCAGGTTGTTAAGAACGTTTTTATTAACAGCCTGCATTTGCAAAAGATGGTGTTTTGAAGTAAACTGAGTTTTGTTCGGAGTTTGTGTGTGCTACATTCTTGGGGATCCGTAGCTGGGGCAGAACAGAGGTGGAATTCACATATGGTAGCAACCGGTTTGCCCAGCACCAAAAATGTGAGTGCGTGTGCTATCCATGCATGCATGCGGCATCACAAAACATAGCAATTTGCCCGCGCGCACCATCCTTACATGTGTGTGGCATCAGAAACACAGTGATATAGGCAGAGGTGGTATTCAGCAGGTTCTGACCAGTTCTGGAGAACCGGTAGTGGAAATTTTGAGTAGTTCGGAGAACCGGTAAATACCACCTCTGACTGGCCCCACCCCCATCTATTCTCTGCATCCTGAGTCCCAGCTGATCGGGAGGAAATGGGGATTTTGCATTATCCTTCCCCTGGAGTGGGGAGGGAATGGAGATTTTACAATATCCTTCCCATGCCATGTCCACCAAGTCATGCCTACAGAACCGGTAGTAAAAAAAATATTTGAATGCCACCACTGAATATAGGACGGGATTGCACCCAGGCAGGTGGGCAGGCTCACCTATAGGTTGCCAGTACCAGTTCGCTCGAATTCAACTCTTCAATAACTAGTTATACCTGGACATTTTCATGCTATTTTCCTAGCAATGTTACCCAATTGGTGGGTGATTCTAAATTTTCAAATACTGTAAGGAAGTTTTATTTAAAAATAATAATAATAAAAAAAACCCTCTTCCAAGTATAACCTATAGTACTGGTATTCTTCCCTTGGAAGTCTTCCATCTAACTTCAAGCAGGGATAGCCAGGTGTTTCACCTATTAAATTAACACAACTCTTAATGCATTAAGTCTCCAAAAGAATAATGGAAGATAGAAAGGAACGCTTCTGCGTGTTTTGCAGCATCTTAGGGATCTATACCTTCCGTTGAGTTATCCATATTAAACTAGTTCTTTGAGGTTTCCTGGATGGTGTTCCATAATATTCCTCCTCCATTAACAACCAAGAGAAAGATAGAATAGAATAACAGAGTTGGAAGGGACCTTGGAGGTCTTCTAGTCCAACCTTCTGTTTAGGCAGGAAACCCTACACCACTTCAGACAAATGGTTATCCAGCATCTTCTTAAAAACTTCCAGTGTTGGAGCTTTCACAACTTTTGGAGGCAAGTTGTTCCACTGATTAATTGTTCTAACTGTCAGGAAATTTCTCCTTAGTTCTAAGTTGCTTCTCTCCTTGATTAGTTTCCACCCATTGCTTCTTGTCCTGCCTTCAGGATCTTTGGAGAATAGCTTGACTCCCTCTTCTTTGTGGCAGCCCCTGAGATATTAGAACCCTGCTATCATGTCACTCCTGGTCCTTCTTTTGATCAAGATTACAGTCCTACTTCACTCTTGAGGTCACGGAGCCTCACCTTGTTCCATCCCATCGTTCTTGTATTTCTTAAGTGTCGTCCCGAGAGCAATCCCCACGATCAGCATTGGAATCTTGAAAGCATCTCATCTTCGCTCTTACAAAATAAGTTTCCATGGAGAGCTTGGCTCATTCTCCCAATGATCTTCCACAGATGGATCACTGCTTGCAAAATATCAATTCAACAAAAGGTAAAGGGGAGAAGTGGCCCCACACCCTTCCGAGATTCCAGGAGGCCCTCTCTCTTCTACCCCACCTTAATTTACCATATTTTTCAGAGTATAAGATGCATCATTTCCCCCCCTAAAAGGGCGTGAAAATTTAGGTGCATCTTATACACCAAATGTAGCCCCGCCCACCCACTGGCCCCCACCCTTTGGCCTCTGCCTCCCAGCAGTTTACCTCCTTGCAGCAAGCAGCAAGAAGAAACAGCTCCTTTCAGCTTCAGCACAGCCTAATTAGCACAAGTTGATTGGATCGGCCTCCCGACTCTCAGCTGTTTTGCTCTCAGCTGTTGCGCGCAGGCCTCTGCTGCTTGCTGCAAGGAGGTAAATTGCTGGGAGCAGATTTTTTTTTTCCCCTTGTGCTAATCAAGCTATGCTGAAAACGAAAATGAAAGTAAAGCAGGCTGTTTGCTGCAACGAAGCAAAATTGCTGGGAGGCAGATTTCTTTTTCTTGTTTTCCTCACCAAAAAAGGTAAGTGCGGATTATAGTCCGGTGTGTCTTATACTCCGAAAAATACGGTATATTTCTGTTTAGGAGTAAGGAAAAAGAACACACAGTTCCAAATAAATCGGTGAGTTGTGGCTGCCTATTGCTGATTTCTTAAGAGTGCTTATGGAAGCCGCAAGGCCCAGGGGCATTATTGTAAATAAAGGTAATGCTGGAAGCTAACAATTTGCTTCACAGCAGGCTGGCTTCCGTTTCAATCATCCGCATTCTCCCAAGCCACGGGTTTCAGGAGAGGGACAAACAATCTTTATCAAAGGCCTGCACCCCTCTCTTACAAATGGATTTTTGAATTAGCCCAAGAGTCACAGGTTGTCCCTGGGTCAAGTCCAAAGCGCGACTGTCCGCAAGACGCTATTACAACTCGGCTTTTTGATTTGCTAACACCCTAAAACCCATCAGGCCTTCCATTGACCCGCAGAAGGTCCATTGTTGTCATCGCCTGCCTTGCTTAGGTCCATCGCTGGTTGAGATTGGGAAGAGCCTAATCGACGGTTAGCTGTTCCTTTCAACCCAGCAAAAAGAAAGTCAAGTGTTCAACAAGGGGCCTGGTGGCTCAGCAGACTAAAAGCATTGTGATTAACACCAGCTGTCTGCGATTACTGTAAGTTCGAATCTCCCCAGGCTCAAGGTTGACTCAGCCTTCCATCCTTTCTAAGGTAAGTGAAATGAGGACCCAGTTTGTGGGGGCAATAAGCTGACTTTGTAAAAATATACAAAAGTACGAAGGCTATTGCTTAACGCATTGTAAGCCGCCCTGAGTCTCTGGAGAAGGGCGGCATATAAATCAATTTTTTTTTAAAAAAAGAGAGATATCTGACATTTGGGACTATGGGTCCTGCTAAGTTTCTCTTCTTTTCCTCTAGGGACGTCTGTGGATAGAATAGAATAGAATAGAATAGAATAGAATAGAATAGAATAGAATAGAATAGAATAGAATAGAATAGAATAGAATAGAATAGAATAGAATAGAATAGAATAACAGAGTTGGAAGGGACCTTGGAGATCTTCTAGTCCAACCCCCTGCTTAGGCAGGAAACCCTATAACATATAGAATAGAATAGAATAGAATAGAATAGAATAGAATAGAATAGAATAGAATAGAATAGAATAGAATAGAATAGAATAGAGTAGGGTAGGGTAGGGTAGGGTAGGGTAGGGTAGGGTAGGGTAGGGTAGGGTAGGGTTGGGTAGGGTAGAACAGAACAGAACAGAACAGAACAGAACAGAACAGAACAGAATAACAGAGTTGGAAGGGACCTTGGAGGTCTTCTAGTCCAACCCCCTGCTTAGGCAGGAAACCCTACACCACTTCAGACAAATGGCTATCCAATCTCTTCTTAAAAACTTCCAGTGTTGGAGCATTCACAACTTCTGGAGGCAAGTTGTTCCACCGATTAGTTGTTCTAACTGTCAGGAAATTTCTCCTTAGTTCTAAGTTGCTTCTCTCCTTGATTAGTTTCCACCCATTGCTTCTTGTCCTGCCCTCAGGTGCTTTGGAGAATAGCTTGACTCCCTCTTCTTTGGGGCAGCCCTTGAGATATTGGAACACTGCTATCATGTCACTCCTAGTCCTTCTTTTCATCAAACTAGACGTACTCAGTTCCTGCAACCATTCTTCATATTATTTTAGCCTCCCTAATCATCTTTGTTGCTCTTCTCTGCACTCTTTCTAGAGTCTCAACATCTTTTCTACATCGTGTCAACCAAAACTGGATGCAGCATTGCAAGTGTGGCCTTACCAAGGCCTTATAAAGTGGTATTAACACTTCACGTGATCTTGATTCTATAACCCTCTGTTTATGCAGCCTAGAACTGTAAGGATGTTGGTGCTTATTTCTCTCGGAGGCTTCCAGGTGTCTGTTGAGGGGCAGTTTAAATCTCCAGAGATGCGGAACAAGTTGGCAGCGATGAGAAATCAAAGTTATTTATCGCTCCGCTCAGTAAAACAGATGTGGATAAGCAAGCTGTTCCTTCCTGGTATTCCCTCCCACCCCTTCCATACAGAAATGTATGTTCTCTAATGTTGCTGGTGGTTCCTACAAATGTGATGTGTAAGGAAGGTCTAGCAGTGTGCTTTGTACCAGATGGGCCCCCATATGTTTCGCCTCTCCCCATGCATCCATTTTGCACATATGCCTGTTGGGTTGGTACATTTGCCTCCCTTTGGTTTGTAGGAAGACCGTCGCGCTATTTAACAATATTAGGGACTGATTTCATCTCTTGTTCCTTTTGGAGTCGTCAGATTGAGCTCCGAACGCTGCCGATTGTGCTTTTAGGAGCCTTCCTTCCAGATCTGCTTTGGTAAGCGTGGAATCGTATCACACAGATTTCAGAAGAGTTTCGGGTTGTTGTTGTTGTTGTTTTTTCAAGCTACACACGAGTCACACAAAAGGGGGTTGAAAATTGGGGTGAAGGCACAGCCTTTCCCAGCATTTAGCAATAGCGCTTAGCAATAGCACTTAGACCTATATACCGCTTCACAGTGCTTTACAGCTTTCTCTAAGCGGTTTACAGAGTCAGCATATTGTCCCCAACAATCTGGGTCCTCATTTTACTGACCTCGGAAGGATGGAAGGCTGAGTCAACCTTGAGCCCATCAGGATTGAACTTCAGGCTGTGGGCAGGATTAGCCTGCAATACTGCATTCTAACCACTGGGAAGGGAAGGGAAGGGAAGGGAGGGAAGAGAAGAAGGAAGGAAGGAAGGAAGGAAGGAAGGAAGGAAGGAAAGAAGGAAGGAAGGAAGGAAGGTAGCAATAGCACTTATATACCGCTTCACAGTTCTTTACAGCCCTCTCTAAGCGGTTTACAGTCAGCCTATTGCCCCGCCCCCCAACAATCTGAGACTTCATTTTACCGACCGTGGAAGGCTGACTCAACCTTGAGCCTGGTGAGATTCGAACTGCAGGGAACTGGCAGTCACCAGAAGTAGCCTGCAATACTGCATTCTAACTACTGTGCCACCGCAGCACTTCATTTACTGTGCTAATTTGTTTATTTATATTTAAATAAATAAGATATGCTTTTAGCAGTGTTCCAGGATGTGAAGGGCTGTCGCAGAGAGGAGCGGGAGGGGTCAACCTATTTTCCAAACCAGTTGAAGGCCAGACAAGGAATAATGGATGGAAACTGATCAAGGAGAGATTCAACCTAGAAATAAGGAAAAATTTTCTGACAGTGAGAACAATCAACCGATGGAACAGAAGTTACCTTCATAAGTTGTGGGAGCTTCATCACTGGAAGTTTTCAAGAAGAGACAGAACTGCTATCTGTCAGAAGTGGTGTGGGGTCTTCTGCTTGGGTGGGGGGTTGGACTAGATGACCTACAAGGACCCTTCCAACTCTGTTCTTCTGTTAAATGTATCCCACAAACCTTCCTCCTCATATTTTCTCCTACAAATCTATGTGGTGGATTGGGCTGAGAAAGATTTTGGCTGAAAGTCACTCATCTGACTTTCATCGTTAAGGCAGGACTAGAATTCGGAGTATCCTGGTGATTGGCCCAAAGTCACTCAGCTGAATTTCATGGCCATGGTCGGACTAGAACTCCCAATCTCCTAGTGATTGGCCCAAAGTCATTCAGCCATCTTTCATGACTAAGGTGGGACTTGAACTCATGATCTCTTACTTTCGAGCCTGGTGCTTTAACCATTAGACCAAACTTATTCAACAGTGACAATATTAATAACATCAAAAGGTAAATAACAATGCAGGTAAGTCAGGAATGGCAATCCTATAGTATGTATGTATTAGCAATAGCACTTAGACTTATATACCACTTTACAGTGCTTTACAGCCCTCTCTAAGCAATTTACAATTTGGGTCCTCATTTTACCCACCTCAGAAGGATGCAAGGCCAACCAAATATATAAATTATATATTTATTACATTATTTTTTAAATAATGCCCGACTTCCAGTGACTCTGGGCAATTGTAAAAATTATATACTTATTACTTTTCATTTTTAATGTTGCTTTTTTTCCCCCTACTAAATTAATTCAATTTTTTAAATATGAAAATGTGAAAATGAAACATAAGCATCTTTTGGTGAAATCTTCCAGCCTTATCCAGAGGGTTTCTACTCATGAGTAATTAAGTTCAGAAAAGCTCTTTGCAAAATTGTGGTCATGTGATCCCATATGAATATTTTGACCTAGTTTTTGGTCACCAGTTTTGGTCGCTACATTACAAAAAAGATGTCGAGACTTTGGAAAAAGTGCAGAGAAAAGCAACTAAGATGATTAGGGGCTTGGAGATTAACACATATGAAGAATAGTTGCAGGAATTGGATATGTCTATTCTAGTAAAATGGGACGCGGTGGCTCAGTGTCTAAGATGCTGAGCTTGGAAATCGAAAGCTTGTCGATCGAAAAATCGGTAGTTCAGTGGTTCGAATCCCTAGTGCCACATAATGGGATGAGCTCCCGTTACTTGTCCCAGCTTCTGCCAACCTAGCAGTACAAAAGCACATAAAAAAATGCAAGTAGAAAAATAGGGACCACCTTTGGTGGGAAGGTAACAGCATTCTGTGCGCCTTTGGCATTTAGTCGTGCCAGCCACATGACCATGGAGACGTCATTGGACAGCGCTGGCTCTTCGGCTTTGAAACGGAGATGAGCACCGTCCCCTAGAGTCGGGAACCACTAGCACATATGTGTGAGGGGAACCTTTCCCTTTCCCTTTATTCTAGTGAAAAGAAAGACTTGGGGTGACATGATAGCAGCATTTGAGGGGCTGCCGCAAAGAAGAGGGAGTCAAGCTATTCTCCAAAGCACCTGAGGGCAGGACGAGAAGCAATCAGTGGTGGGATCCTACTGGTTTAACAACCAGTTTGCTGAGTGCACATGCCAGACGCACGCTGCATGTACATGCACAGTTTGCAGAAAATTGAACTTCCGCCTTGCTGAGAGCAAAGAAAACAGCTGAGGAGCGGCAATCCACTCTGCCACCCTGATCAGCTGGGCTTCAGAAGCAGAATTAAAGGTGAGTATAACGCAGGGACGGGCTGGCGGGCCCATTTCAAAGAAAGAGAGAACCGGTTCGCTCACAGCTGAAAGTCGGAGCTAACGGTTCGCCCAAACCGGTCTAAACCGGTAGAATCCCACCACTGGAAGCAATGGGTGGAAACTAATCAAGGAGAGAAGCAACCTAGAACTAAGGACAGTTAGAACAATTAATCAGTGGAACAACTTGCCTCCAGAAGTCCTAAATGCTCCAACACTGGAGGTTTTTTAGAAGACACTCGACAACCGCTCTCCTGCTTGAGCAGGGAGTTGGACTGGAAAACCTCCATGGTCCCTTCCAGCTCTACTCTGATTGATTGAATAACCCATATGAGCCCCTGTGATCACGTGGGTAAGGCATTCCAGTCCACCCAGAATCCTCGAGCCGATCGTTCTCCATCTACACTAAGTATATTTAATGAGTCAATTCCAACTTTCACTTTAGATGCATACTTTTTTACACATTTGTATTTGAGCATTTGGATGCATATAACGTGCCAGATTTTTATTTTATTTTTTGCAACTTTGGCAAAGTGTAAAATATAGTCGAACGTTAAATTTGATTCTGCACAGCGTTTGAAGAAATATGAATCAAGATACTTTACCAAGGGATTTACACTGATTAAATGCCTCAGGGGTCTCCAGGTTTCCAAGAAGTACAGCAATAGTATGTATACTTTGGAAAGGAAGTTTTCTCTGGCTTCAACAGAAGCTGAATTGGTTAGGAGAATATGGTTTATCTGTCAGTGTTCCAAGTAATGCACCCATTGAAAGCAGAACTCCAAGACAGGCAGGTTCCTCAAAGAACAATTTTATTGGAGACGTCATATTGGCACAACTGGTGATAACTGTACCTCTGAAGTTCTCACGGTTTTCACCTAATTAAAAAAATGAAAGTTTCCCCCTTTCTCCCAAGTCATCAGTCACATTGTCCAATTGAGGTGCTGGCTGATTGCTAGGTTACTCTCCTCCTCCTCTCTCTCAGGCACCTGATGGAAGGACCTTGGTTCCCACAGTAAACTTTTTGTTTTGACTACCAAAACCCCTCTATCTAATTTGCCCCCTCCCTGTCCCTTCTTCCCTCCTAGTGGCAACCCTGAAGCCTCCAAGATGGCCTCAGCCAGGTTCGCTTCAGGATTGACATAATCAGGAATGGATTAAAGAGTTTTCTGAAGTTATGGAACAGTAGAGTTACCATAAAGTCAGAGGTGGGATTCAGCCGGTTCAGAATGGTTCGGGCAAACCGGATGCTAATTTTATATCTGGTTCGCCGAACCGGTAGTTGCAAGGACTGGCTGGCCCCGTCCACCCTGCCCCACCTTTCCCAGGAGTCTCCACGCGGCCCATTTTGGATGCCAGGTAAGTGCAGTGCCCGCACGGAGACTCTGGGAGGGTGAAAAATGGGCCTCCCAGAAGTTCCATAAGTCTGGAAATGGAAGAGGGCCTCCGGAGGCCAGGGGAGGCCATTTTCATCCTCCCAGAGGCTCTAGAAAAGCCTCCGGAGGCTGGGGAGGGCAAAAATGCTCCCCCTACAGTGGTGCAAGAGGCCGAGTAGGCCACGCCCACCATGGCCACACCCACCCAGCAACCAGGCAGAGAACCGGTAGCTAAAATTTTTGAATTCCACCCCTGCATAAAGTGATCTCTGGTGGTCGATCAGCCTACCCTGACGCCATTTACATTTTTATTATCCGTGATCATTAGCCCTTTTCATCCTGCAATTTCCCAATTTGTGCTTCACAGCTTGCTTCTCACCACGGCGTAACATAAAACAACCCGCAAAGTGGAAAGGGTGGGAAAATATAGATTTGGGAGTCTTTCAAGCCTCCTTTTGTGCCCTTTCCTTTGCCTTGTCTAAGCAGCCATTGATATTCGGTTAAAAATAAACTCAAAGTAAAAAACCATGTATTCTCCAATTGAATGGCTCTCTGATTTAGATTCCGAGCCGCAGAGCTGCTGCGAGAATTAATATTTTTCTAAGCATAGCGGTCCTAATTATGCCTCACGCTAAAATGGCTGCCAGAGGCAAATACAGATGGAAGGGAAGAAGAACGGGTGGAAAGTTGCCACAAAGATTCATCTTTCTTCTAAAGGAGTTAAATGTTCTGGATATTTTAAAAAATCAAGAAACATGCAGACTTTTTTTTTTTTTTTAAGGAATATAATGAATGTAACGCATGCGAGAAAAGGGTTCGTGCAGTAGGGGGGGAAAAGATGTTTTTCACATCTCTATATTTCCATTTAAGTGAAGGTTACCTATTAAGAAGTAAGTACTAAGTGAAGGTACTTCATTAAGTGAAGTTTACTCCTACTTTGGAAGGAAAGTTAGGCCTAAAGTTTGATAGGGTTACAGTCCTTTTTTTGTAGACTTTGTTGGAAGAAGTGTCCATCTGGGTTCAGTTCCAAGTGGGGAGAAGGACACTGGAAACATGGAGACTGCTTGGAAAGATGGTTTAATGGTGGACAAGACCACATGGTTTTGAGGTCCTGGACAAAATAAGCACATGGGGGAGAGAGAGAGGGAGGGAGGGAGGGAGGGAGGGAGAAAGAGAGAGAGAGAGAGAGAGAGAGAGAGAGAGAGAGAGAGAGAGAAAGAAAGAAAGAAAGAAAGAAAGAAAGAAAGAAAGAAAGAAAGAAAGAAAGAAAGAAAGAAAGAAAGAAAGAAAGAAAGAAAGAAATATTTGTACCCTCTATTGGGCTTTGAATTTGAGCTTGTATTCTGATTGGTTGTCAGTCTCCCATGGGGCCATGCAGGGGTAACTTTGTAGGTTGTCTTTTGAGTCCCAAGCTTGGTTGAATCTTGCTGGGTGATGCAATCTCCCCTGGTGCCATATGGTGAGTTCTGTTGTTAGATGGGTAGAGGGCTAATCCTACTTTGTTGAATCTTGGGTGAGGGCATTTGCTTATGAACAGACCTAGCTATGTCTTTATCTCTTAAGTGCTGACATCTGATGAGGGCTATTAAGAAAGGTGGGGGCTATTAAGAGTGAGTCTGCTTCCTGCCTCTAAAAAAACATGTTTCTCCATTTCTCATCCAGGGAAATATAATATTCTGCCTTTTTCATATTTCCTAAAATATTTCATTTGCCTAGGAGAAGGGTGGATGCTAACTTCCTACAACTTCTACAAATTGATTGGAGACTGCAGCCAGGTATTTGATGGGATATAACCAGTGGTGAGATTCAGCCAGTTCGCACCACTTTGGTGAACCGGTTGTTAACTTTCTGAGCAGTTTGGTGAACTGGTTGTTGGAAGAAATCATTAGGGCAGAGAACGAGACCGCCTTTTGCCGCAAATAGCCTCCCACCGGCCAGTACGCTCGCACAGAGGGCCTCCTCAGGGTGCCGTCGGCCAGACAATGTCGGCTGGCGACCCCCAGGGGGAGAGCCTTCTCTGTGGCGGCACCTGCCCTCTGGAACGACCTACCGCCAGAGATACGCACGATACCAGACCTCCGGACTTTTCGTCAGGCCCTGAAAACTTATTTATTTCACCTAGCCAGGCTGGCTTGATCCCATCCGTTTCGGTTTTAATTTGAAATTGGTTTTAATTGGGTTGTTTTAAATTTTGGGCCGAAATTATTTAATTACCTTTTAAACTGTTTTTAAATTTTGTATGCTGTGTTTTATCTCGGCTGTTCACCGCCCTGAGTCCTGCTGGAGAAGGGCGGTATACAAATAAAATAAAATAAATAAATAAATAAAATAAACTGGTTGTTAAATTATTTGAATCCCACCACAAGGTTGTGAGGTTAAGTGAGATAATTTGACTGTAAGTACGAGTAATGGGGCAGGACTACAAAAACCATGTCCCAGAGGTGCTTTTTCGAAAGGCAATGGGGCTTTCTTGATTCTTTTCCCCTTGAAAACAAAGAAAGGAAGAAGCTTCTTGAATGAGAAGTGAAATGTTTTCAAGATAAAAAACAAGAAAGTCCAGCTGCTTTTTGAAAAAAACATATCTGGGACAACCATGACCTAGATGATTGAGAATCTCCCTACATACAAAAACAAGGGGTTTTTCAAAGAACAAAGGTAGTTATTTCTTCTAGTAATAAGAAGTATCTTGAGAGATTTCGTTGTTGTTGGCAACCTTAAACACTCAAAGAGCCACAAAGGTCCTAAGTGGAAGCCCCTGTTCACTTTTGGAGCTGACCGGAAGTCCATTTCCCCCACCATAGAGTCTCCTCCTAGCGCAGCATCCTTTTTCCTCTACCTGTCCTAACTGAAAGCCCTATCAACTGTGGAGCTGACCGAAAAACCTCCCCCTTTCCATAGAGTAATTTCCTGGTGTGCCGTGCTTTTCCTCCCCATAACCGGAAGCTCCTGTCAAAATTGTGGCAGTGACAGGGAGCTGCAAGAGAGTGAATGAAAGAGCCACATGCGGCTCCAGAGCCACAGGTTGCTGACCCGTGTTCTAGAGGTTTGTTCATCTTCTAGAATCTTTTTTTTCCAACTTATAACAATAGCGCTTAGACTTTTATACCGCTTCACAGTGCTTTTACAGACCTCTCTAAGCGGTTTACAGAGTCAGCCTCTTGCCCCCAACAATCTGGGTCCTCATTTTACCGACCTCGGAAAGATGGAAGGCTGAATCAGTCAAGATCAAACTCCTGGCTGTGAGCTGAATTAGCCTGCAATACTGCATTCTTACCACTGGGGAGGAAGGAAGGGAGGGAGGGAGGGAGGGAGGGAGGCAAGGAGGAAAATAGCCATAGCATACTGCATTCTGACCACTGTGCCACCACTGAAAGAAGGAAGGGAGGGAGGGAGGGAGGGAGGAACAGCAATAGACTTATATACCACTTCACAGTGCTTTCCTGCCCTCTCTCAGCGGTTTACAGAGTCAGCCTCTTGCCCCCAACAATCTGGGTCCTCATTTTACCCACCTTGGAAGGATGGAAGGCTGAGTCAACCTTGAGCCTGGTGAGATTCAATCTGCCAAACTGCTGGCAGCTGGTAATCAGCAGAAGTAGCCTGCAGTACTGCACTCTAACCACTGCGCCACCGCGGCGCTTATCAGCTTTCCTTGACCTTCTAAATGTTTTGTAGCTGAGCTGTCAGTTTTAGTTTCCCTGGGCAAGTATAAAGGAAATTCTTGATTTCTCCCCATTCATTTACCAACCCTTCAAAGTTGTGATGATGCTAAAAAAGAATGGCTTGTGACCAGTCCTCACCCTTATGAGTGTTGCAGCATCTCTGCTGTCACACCATAAAAAAATTAGGGTAATCGGTAACTGGTATTAGTTGAGATTTGGCAACTCCAAAACTCAACTAATAAATGTTCTGTCCTACACACTGGCAAAAAAAAATAAAAATAAAATCAGAACACCAAATAAAAGTTGGGTGGAAACGATCTCGTGGTAGCCTTCCTACAGTTGTTGTTGTGGCTCCATTACCGGAGCCTGTGTCATCGGCAGGAGAGGACTCCAAGAGTGAAGGGGAGGAGTTGGCAAGGCCTCCCTCTCCAGGACCCTCCTCTCTGGCAATGCCTTCGGTGTCCGCCGAAGGGCAAGAGATAGGGCCAGGGCCAAGCACGTCCACGCAGCCACAGATGGACAATGATGAGGGTAATGAGTCTTGGCTGGACCCACGCCAGCGTCGCAGAGATAAGTGCATGCAACAGAAGAAAGGGCGTGCCCGAGATTAGGCTGAGTCACTGGACCACACCCCACAGGATATAAAAGGGAGAGTGGTGGCCAGTCAAACCTTGTGACGAACAAAGCTGAAAGCTTCCACGCCATTCTGCATTGCCGGACTTTTGCTTTAAGACGGGATTATCTCTGGACTTGATTGTAATTATTGAGCTGCTTTCCTTTGATGTACCAGAAGAGGGGAGAAGTTATCTCTCCTCTTTGTAAATACTAAATTCTTGGCAGGCAGCCACTAGGTTGTTGCCAAGTTCCATTATCATAAGGAAAAGGATTTTGCCGGCTGGTTTGGTCTTTAACTCCTGAACGTCTGTTGGTGTGTGTGTGCGTGGGGTTGGGGACAGAACACCTGTGTCGCCTGATCCTGAAGTTCCTTCACCATAGTTTTGCAGTGTGTACCTGTTCCTACTTTGGCAGAACAGTTTAGAATTCTGATTCCGCAGGGCTGTCCTTTCAGCTAAAAACTCAGCCACAGAAACATTAAGAGATAATTTGTCAGTCTGCGGAGTTTTTTTGAAATTGACATTGGCATGCCTTCTTGGAAGCATCCGTTTTGCTCCTTTAGCTTTTCCACCGTTCTGTGGTGGACCTTCAGCCGCATGGCTACCACCTGCGATGGAAAAGCTCCCTCCTGATCTTCAAGCACTTCCTTTTGCCGGTAGCATCTTTGCAGTAATACCGAGCTAATTGGATTCTTTCTTCTCCTGCTGAGTTGCAAGCCAGGAGGAGGTAAGGCCGGGAAGTGATGGATGAGAAAATAAAAAGGCAACCCTGAAGCGGGAAGGATTTTAATTGGAGTGGTTGACTCATCTTGACTAATTGTACATAACAGGGACGGAAGGGTGCATTCCAATCTGGGATCAAGGCCACTTGAGTAGGGCTGGGGAAAAGAAGGGTCTCACTAAACAGGGAAGCTCTGATGTCAACAGAAGAGAATCTTTGTAGCTCAGGGTTGAACTGTGGGGTCCTTGGTACTCTCTGAGTTTGATGGTTTTCTTGCAGATGTCTCCTTACCAAACTAGCTAACATCAACAGTATTAGAAGGAAGTGGGGTTGAGGAGGAAGAGGAGGAGGAGGAGGAGGAGGAGGAGGAGGAGGAGGAGGAGGAGGAGGAGGAGGAGGAGGAGGACAATAACGATGATTATGGGGTCCTTGGTACTGTCTGAGCTTGATGGTTTTCTTGCAGATGTCTCATTACCAAGATAACTTCAACAGGTAACAAGGTAACATCAACAGTAGTAGAAGGAAGTGGGGTTGAAGAGGAAGAGGAGGAACATGATGACTATGGAGTCTCTGAGCTTGTTGGTTTTCTTTCAGATGTTTTATTACCAAAGTAGGTAACATCATCAGTACTAGAGAGGAGGAGGAGGAGGAGGAGGAGGAGGAGGAGGAGGAGGAGGAGGAGGAGGAGGAGGAGGAGGAGGAGGAGGAGGAGGAGGAGGAGGAGACATATAGTGATTATGGGATCCTTGGTGCTTTCTGAGCGTGGTGGTTTTATTGCAGATGTTTCATTACCAAACTAGGTAAGATCATCAGTAGTAGAAAGGAGTGGGGTTGAGGATGAGGAGGAAGAGGAGAAGGAGGAAGAGGAAGAGGAAGAAGAAGAGGAGGAAAATGATGACTATGGAGTCTCTGAGCTTGTTGGCTTTCTTTCAGATGTTTTATTACCAAACTAGGTAACATCATCAGTACTATCTCAAAGGTGCTTTTCAAAAGTCAACTATTTTTTAAGGAAAAAGAAGGCATTTTGCTCCTCATCCAAGAAGCTTCAGCCGTTGTGATGGTAGAGGGATGGAAGGTACCTATCCTTCCATTCCCCTACTATCACAACTGATGAAGCTTCTTGGATGAAGAGCAAAATATCTTTTTCTTCCTCAAAACAACAACAACAACAACAACAACAACAACAACAACAACAACAACAACAACAACCAGTCTGCTTGCCTTTTGGAAAAAAAACCACTTTCTATGTTCTATTTGCGAATCTGAATTGGAAACAAGAGAAAAAACCTGTTGTGTCTGTTGTGTGGACATTGTGGAGAATATTCCACTTTAGGGAAAAGGCATTCGACAAGTTTTGTTTGACCTGGCATGCTCAAAGGCAGGGGACTGGAAACTATTTCATCAGGTTTGCTACTGAATTATACTTATCCCTATTGTTATTATTCAATATTTCTTAACATGCAATCAAGAACATTGATTATATAAATTGATTAGAAGGTTTTAATCAACCGAGAAGATGGCTCAGAATAATTAAGCAGCAGAATTATTTAATAAAATGTTTTTTAAAATAGGAATGCTAGCTACAGATGGCCAGAAGGGTTGTGAATGGGGGCTGTTATTCCTTTTCTCTCATCTCCGACAAACATTTTGACAATATTAGACAAAACTGTTTTTTCTTGGGTCAGACTTCTGAACTGACCATCATTTTGATGCATTGATAAAAAGAGACTAATTTACATTTACAAACAATTCCTTTTTCTTTCTTTCTTTCCTTCCTTCCTTCTTTCCTTCCTTCCTTCCTTCCTTCCTTCCTTCCTTCCTTCCTTCCTTCCTTCCTTCCTTCCTTCCTTCCTTTCCTCCCTCCCTCCCTCCCTCCTTCCCTCCCTCCCTCCTTCCTTCCTTCCTTCCCTTTCTTTCTTTCTTTCTTTCTTTCTTTCTTTCTTTCTTTCTTTCTTTTTTCTTTCTCTCTGTCTCTCTCTCTGTCTCTGTCTGTCTGTCTGTCTCTCTCTCTCTCTCATATTTGTTCCATTTGATTGCAAGATCTGCTTGTTTATTCTGCCCTTGTCTAATTCATGTAACAAGTGATGTGTGATGCTCATCATTTCGCACCTTCACAAATATCCATGCTGGCTTTCATTTTGGGAAAAAAAAACAACAACATTAAATAACCAAAAAAAAAAAAAGGTGCTACAGTCACCTGAATTACTGTTGCAGCTTTAATTTTCGAAACATATCTCGCGCACATTTTGCTCGTACTTAAATGTATAATTTCTTTCAAAACTCATTCAAAAGTATCTGTTATTACATTTGAAATATTTCAAGGTGCACCATTACATTCAAGAAAGTGTGAGGCTCAGGGGCAGTTACATTTCAATTATTATATGGGTTGGTTCGAGAATTGCTAATCTAGTCACACCGTACAGGAATGCCCCAGAGGAGAAAATCTTAAATATCTTTAGCTATAACACATGGATGCATCGTCTTAGAAAATATTTTTTGTTCCTGATGTGTCAACGTATAAAGTCTTCCTCAAGTTCAGTTCAAATGCTGATTACTTTGTCAACACATAGAAGTGGATTTCTGGGCAAGAATGATGAAATTATTTTTCAAGCAAACAATTTGATCTACAGGTAGATCTTAACTCACAACCACAACGGGGGATGACCACAAATTTTGGTTGCCAAATAATATGGCCATTAAGCGAGCCATCCCACATCCAGATCTGATTTTACAAACATTTTTACTGCAATTCTTAAGCGGATCGTGTGGTCCTTATTGGTGAATCTGGTTTCCCCAATTGACGTTGTTTGTCAGAAACTGGCTGGGAAGATCACAAATTGTGATCACACAACCACAGGAGGCTGCAGCTGCTTGTAAATGCCAGCCGGTGGCCAAGTGCCCAAATTTAAATCACATGAATTCATGATAGTATGGCTGTTGTAGGACAGTTGTAAATAACCTTTTCCAAGGGTGTTGTAACTTTGAACGGTCATAAATTGAGGACTATCTGTACATCCCTAGGATATTCTCATGGTCCTCCTTCCAAGTAATAACCCCATCTGACCCTGCTTAGCTTTTTCAAAAACAACCAAGATTGCCTAACATAGCAAACGTTTCTATTTACACACAGAAGCAAAGGTAGTTGAACAAACAACCAATTAAAACTTGTACAATTGATTGACTTCAAACCCCTTTGCTTCATTATATTCCTGGCAGAGGAGGTTGTGAAAGGCAGAAGTCAAAAATGGCTGCCTAAAAGCAAGCTTTTTCTCCTCCTTCATGGTGGACATTCATCTTGATGTCCTAAAATTGGGGCCATATTTTATGATCAATGAGCTCCCCCGTTGCTCGGCTAATGATTCTTTGAAGTTCCACACTGTTTAATTCTTCCTGGAACTTACTGATGATTATTATTGTTGGTGTTAGTTGCGAAGTCATATCCGACCCATTGCAACCCCATGGACAATGTTTCTCCAGGCCTTCCTGTCCTCTACCATCCTCTGAAGTCCATTTAAGCTCACGCCTACTGCTTCAGTGACTCCATCCAGCCAACTCATTCTCTGCCATCCCCTTCTTCTTTTGCCCTCAGTCATTCCCAGCATTAGGCTCTTCTCCAGTGAGTCCTTCCTTCTCATTAGGTGGCCAAAGCATTTGAGTTTCATCTTCAGGATCTGGCCTTCTAAAGAACAGTCAGGGTTGATCTCCTCTAAGACTGACCGGTTGGATCACCTTGCAGTCCAAGGGATTTGCAAGAGTCTTCTCCAGCACCAGAGTTCAAAGGCCCCAATTCTTTGGCGCTCAGGTTTTTTTATGGTCCAACTTTCACAGCCATCCATTGCAACTGGGAAAACCATAGCCTTGACTAGACACACTTTTGCTGGCAGGGTTGGGATATTGATGATTACCCTATGAATATTGTTTTAATTATGAAATGGGATATTTGCCATTAAGGTATGGGTTAAGGGTTCTTTCAGTGAGGTACACCTTGCCCTCAACTGCAAACACTGCTAGAGCACCTAAGCTATAAAGATTGGCCAAGGATGTCCCAAAGATGCTTTTTCAAGAAGCAACTGGACTTCCTTGTTTTTTTTTCTTTTAAAGACATTTTGCTTCTCATCCAAGAAGCTTCTTCAGCTCTGACAGGACAGTGGGGAATGGGAGGATTGATATTCCTTGCAGACAGCTGGTCATTTGCATCCTTTTTAGAGGGTCATTGAAGCACTTGGAGGTTTATCTGTGTCTCCACAGGAGCAGTGGTGCTCCTGGATCCTGTAGTCTGCAGTTTTTCCTCTGGAAATCCATTCCTACTCCCCCACCATTCAAAGGATGTTCATCTCAAATTGTATAGCTAAAAGTCTGTAGAGATTCTCAGTCATCCAGGTCATGTTTTTCCCAAAGGTGCTTTTTCAGGAGGCAACTGGACTTCCTTGTTTTTTCTTTGAAGACGTTTTGCTTCTCATCCAAGAAGCTTCTTCAGCTCTTTCATGATTAACTGAAGAAGCTTCTTGGATGACAAGCGAAACATCTTCAAAAGAAAAAAAAAAAACAATAAGGAAGTCCAGTTGCCTCCTGAAAAAACACCTTTGGGACAACTATGACCTGGATGACTGAGAATCTCTACAGACTTTTAGTAACTTCTTCAGTAGCGGCTACTGAGGAATATTGTATTTTCACTGAATGGCCTGGAGCTTGGAATTAAATAGCATTCAGTTTAACTGCAAAGGTAGTTTGAACCTCTGGTCACCTTTCCCATTATTTTAAAGAGCGGCAAAGAATTCATAAAGATGGATTTGTAACTGTGCCACCAAGGAGCATTTAGCCTTTATACCTCTACTCTGAAGTTTACTATCCAGTGAAAGATTTTAAAAAATCAAAAATTACAGCTGGTTCAAAAATTATTATTGGTTAATCTTTAAAAATTATTATTTTTAAATTAAATTTTAAATTTAAAAAATATTATTATTATTATTATTATTATTATTATTATTATTATTATTATTATTATTATTATTATTATTATTATTATTATTATTATTTTAAGGAGGTGAGCTTTTAAAGTAGCCAGATCTGTTTTTCAGGCTTCTGTGAGATTCGAAACAGGCAGAACTGCTCATGTTGCACTTGTGTCAAAAGCACAAAAGGTGCTTCTGGGTTGAGAGGATTAGCCAGTGACATCAGTATTGCTCACTAAATACCTCGTTTCATGCCCAAGGCAAGAGCTGGAGCGAAGGACAGGAGCTCACCCTGCCCCATGGCAGTGCTTGAATCCAGTGATGGGATCCTCCTGGTTTAACAACTGGGTCTAAAGAAAAGAAGAATTAGGAGTGACATGATAGCAGAATTTCAGTATTTGAGGGGCTGCCACAAAGAAAAGGGGATCAAATTATTCTCCAAAGCACCAGAGGGCAAGACAAGAAACAATGGATGGAAACTAATCAAAGAGAGAAGCAACCTGGAATTAAGGAGAAACTTCCTAACAGTGAGGACAATTAACCAGTGGAACAGCTTGCCACCAGAAATTGTGGGCGCTCCATCACTGGAGATTTTTTAAAAAGAAACTATACTCTAGACCAGTGATGGCTAACCTTTTTGCCATCGCATGCCAAAAGCATGGGGGGAGCGTGGGGGGGACACACGCATGTGTGCCCACATCCATAATTCTATGCGCCCCGGCCCCCCTTATGCTCCCCCTGCTTTTGGCACGTGATGGCATGGTGGGCCCAGTAGGCCCATTTTTCACTCTCCCCAGGCTCCAGAACCTTTCTAGGAGCCTGGGGAGGGCAAAAACAGCCTTCCCTACCCTTCCTAGAGGCCCTCCGGAGGCCGGAAACAGCGTGTTTCCTGACTTCTAGTGGGCCCAGAAGGCCCAAAAATCAACTGGCCGGTGCATACATGTGTTCCGGAGCTGAGCTCGTGTGCCCTCCAATATGGCTCCACGTGCCACCTCTAGCCCCCGTGCCGTAGGTTCGCCATCACGGCTCTAGACAATAACTTATCTGAAATGGTATATGTTCTCCTGTTTGAGCAGGGGGCTGGGCTAGAAGACCTCCAAGGTCTCTTCTAGTTCTATTATATTCTAGTAATTTAATTTAATTTAATTTAATTTAATTTAATTTAATTTAATTTAATTTAATTTAATTTAATTTAATTTAATTTAATTTAATTTAATTTAATTTAATTTAATTTAATTTAATTTAATTTAATTTAATTTAATTTAATTTAATAATTTATTCAATTTATATGCCGCCTTTCTCCGAAAACTCAGGGCGGCTAATAAGTATGAGAATGCAGGAATAACTGCAAAGATACTGTCTAGATTTTTACAAATCTAATTTTTTTTAAAAAAAATGAATTAAAATCTTAAGTTCCACGAAGAGCTATGAGTAAGATAACCTTTTTGCTCGTCTTGCATTTTCTCCTCACCCAATGAAACGAAAGCAAAGCTTCCCTTTTCAGGGTAGGAATTAACTCACCCTGAGCTTGATGACGGCTTAGTCTACAAGCAACGGGTCGCCTGCAATTTCTCTCACACCAATTAACAACTTTATCTTGACCCCGCTAAGCCAAGAATAGTTTGGAGCACCTTATTAGCTTCCCTCCAGCTTCTTGGTAGCCTCTCTCTCTCTCTGCTCACCAGACATAGGACAGCTTCCATGAAGACGGGATGAAAGTATATAGGGCAGGATCACCGTTACGCTAATGGCGGTTCCAGGGATGGGAGGGGTAAAAGGATGCTTGCCCGAAAGATGAAATTTCAGAGAATGTAAAACTGTGATGGATTGTGCATCTGCGGAAGGGGGCACGTGTGTGTGTTTGTATGTGTGTGTGTTGGTGGAGGGAGAATCTCAGCAAGAGCATCACGGTTTCCCAGGGAAGAGGCAGCACGCCAGAGAGGGGCCGAGACAAGAGACTGTTAACGGGATGCTTGCCAGAAAGAAGAAACAAGGACGGCTCTTGGAAAACTTGATGGTTTTCCTGCAGACGTTTTCTTACCCAAGTTAAGGAACTTTGTCAGTGCTAGCACGGATGGCGTTACCTACTTGGGTAAGGAAACATCTGCAAGAAAACCACCTATCTCAGAGAGTGCCAAGGACCCCCCCCCCACCGTCCCACTCTTCCTCCTCCTCCTTTCCATAAAGCCCACTCCCTTCTATCATTGATTACGTTACCTAGTTTGGGTAATGGAATGCCTTCAGGACAACCACCAAGCTCAGAGAGCACCAAGGACGGGGTCAGTCCTCCACTTCCTCCTCCTCCTCCTCCTCCTCCTCCTCCTCCTCCTCCTCCTCCTCCTCCTCCTCCTCCTCCTCCTCCTCCTCATCATCATCATCTTCCCCTTCCTCTCACCTTCTACCTTCTCCTCCTCCTCCTCTTCCTCCTCCTCTTTTCTTCTTCTTCTTCCCCTGTCCTTCTCTTCCCCCTCCTTCTACTCCTCTTCTTCTTCCTCTTCCTTTTCTTCCTCCTTCCTCCTTTTCTTCTTTTCTTCCCCTCCTCCTCCTCCTCCTCCTTTTCTTCTCCTTCCTCTCTCCTCCCTTCTCATCTTTCTCCTCCTCGTCCTCCTCGTCCTCCTCGTCCTCCTCCTCCTCCTCCTCCTCCTCCTCCTCCTCCTCCTCCTCCTCCTCCTCCTCCTCCTCCTCCTGTAATGAAATATCTGCAAGAAAACCAAGAGCACCAAGGAGGGGGTCAGTCCTCCTCTTCCTTTTCCTCCTCTTCCTTCCTCCTCCACCTCCTCCTCCTCCTCCTCCTGTAATGAAATATCTGCAAGAAAACCAAGAGCACCAAGGAGGGGGTCAGTCCTCCTCTTCCTTTTCCTCCTCTTCCTCTTCCTCTTCCTCTTCCTCCTCCTCCTCCTCCTCCTCCTCCTCCTCCTCCTCCTCCTCCTCCTCCTCCTCCTCCTCCTCCTCCTCCTGTAATGAAATATCTGCAGGAAAACAACCAAGCTTGAGAGCGTCAAGAACCCCACAGTCCTCCCCTCCTCCTGCCCGCTATAAAGCCCTCTCCCTTCTACCACTGATGATGTTACCTAGTTT